>NW_016822715.1:566210-573113 GCF_001698545.2 Rhinopithecus bieti | reverse complement strand
TTTTTTTTGAGACGGAGTCTCGCTCTGTCGCCCGGGCTGGAGTGCAGTGGCCGGATCTCAGCTCACTGCAAGCTCCGCCTCCCGGGTTTACGCCATTCTCCTGCCTCAGCCTCCCGAGTAGCTGGGACTACAGGCGCCCGCCACCTCACCCGGCTAGTTTTTTGTATTTTTTAGTAGAGACGGGGTTTCACCATGTTAGCCAGGATGGTCTCGATCTTCTGACCTCGTGATCCGCCCGTCTCGGCCTCCCAAAGCGCTGGGATTACAGGCTTGAGCCACCGCGCCCGGCCGTTTCTGATTCTTAGAACCAAATTCTTGCAATCTCCTAGGATCTTCCCAGAATTAAGTTGCAGGGAAATTACTGTATTAAATTGCTAATGTATAAATGGTTCAAGGTAAAGAGCTTATTGCATGCTTTATTTAAAAATCTTTCTTTCACTGTAATGTCCCACTTCAGTTAGAGTGAAAAGGAAAGCAGCATTAAACTTCCTCAGTTGATAATACCTGAAAACCACTCCGGTATATTATTAAACAACTCAGTTCACCTCTGTCAGCTACAGCCTCAAGAAAAATTACAAAATGTTTTGAATTAAACAAAAATGAAAATACAACATCGCTAAATATACAGGATGAAGATAAAGTGGTACTTGAAGGGACATTCATAGCATCAAGTGATTTTATTAGAAAAGAAGAAAGACCTCAATTTAAAAATCCCAGTTTCCAATTTAAGAAACTGGAAAAAGAAAAGCAAAAGAAACCCAAAGGTAGCAGAAGAAAAAATATGTAAAGATAAGAACAGAAATTAACAGAATTTATAAAATAAAACAATAGAGAAAATCAATGAAGTAAAAGTTGGTTCTTTGAAAGATCAATAGAATTAATAAACTTTTAGCCAGTCTGACAAAGAAAGAGAGAAAACACAAATTACTACTACTGGAAATAAAAGATGGCACGTAACTACAGACTCCACAGATTTTAAAAATATAATAAAGGAATACTACAAAAACTCTACAGACATAAATTCAAGTTAGATAAAATGAACTAATTCCTTGAAAGACACAGACTATCAAATTCACCCAAGAAGAAAGAAATAACCTAAATAGCTCTATTCTTATTAAAGAAATTAAATTTGTAGTTCACAATTTTCAACAAAAGAAATCTTCAGACTCCAATGGTTTCACTCCTTAATTCTACCAAAATTTAATAATGAAATAATACCAGTGTATATTACTTTTTGTTAAAATAGAAGAGAAGGAGGTTTTATTCATTTATTTATTTATTTATTTGAGACAGAGTCTCCCTCTATTGCCCAGGCTGGAGCACAGTGGCGCAATCTCGGCTCACTGCAACCTCCACCTCCTGGGTTCAAGCAAGTTCCTGCCTCAGCCTCCCAAGTAGCTGGGACTATAGGCATGTGCCACCACACCCAGCTAGTTTTTTTGTCTTTTTAGTGGAGATGGGGTGTCACCATTTTGGCCAGGCTGGTCTCGAACTCCTGACCTCATGATCCACCCACCTCAGCCTCCCAAAGTGCTAGGATTATAGGCATGAGCCTCTGCGCTTGGCCGAAGGAGTTATTTTCTAAATCATTCTTTTAGGTCAACAATACCCTGACATAAGAACCAGACAAAGACATTAAAGGAAAAGATAACTGCAGAAGAATATCTCCCATAAACATAGACAAAAAATTCTCAAAACAATATACTAGGAAATCAAATCCCACAGTATATAAAAAGAATAATACATCACAATTAACTACAATTTATCCTGGGAATCCAAGGTTTGTTCAATAGTAAAAAGTTGATCAGGCGTGGTGGTATGTACCTGTGGTCCCAGAACTTGCGAGGCCGAGACACAAGAATCACTTGAACCCGGGAGGCAGAGGTTGCAGTGAGCCGAGATCAAGCCACTGCACTCCAGCAACAGAGCAAGACTCTGTCTTAAAAAAAAAAAAAAAAAAAATCAACCATCGTATTAATATATTTAAAAAATATTATATCAATTGATGTAGAAAAATCATTTGACAAAATTCAGCATCTATTTGTGATGAAAACTCTCAGCAAACAATGAAAGAGAAATTTTAACTTTGATTTTCCTAAGATTAGGAGAAAATAAAAGATCTACTTTATTCTTAGTCAACATCATACTATAAGTCCTAACCAGTGTAATAAGGCAAGAGAAAAAAATAAAAGCACATAGCTTTTTATTATTTTTTATTATTTTAAACTGTCCTCATTTAAAGACAATATAATCATCTACATAGAAACAGCCATGGTATCTAGCAAAAGCTCCTAAAACTAATAAGTAAATTGTTTAAGCTTGGAAGATACAAGGTCCACATATACCAATCAATGGTATTTCTATAGACTAGAATCAACAGTTGGAAACAAATTAAAAGAATACCATCTTAGCTCATTGTGTGTATATATATCTATACACACACATATGTATATACATATATATGTATATGATATATATACACACATATATATATCATAATACTTGAGACTTTTTAAAGAAAAGAAATTCATTTGGCTCATGGTTCTGGAGGCTGGGAACTCCAAGAGCAGGGCACTGGCATCTGGTAAGGGTCATCCCATGGTAGAATGGCCAGCAAGCACACAAGACAGGAAGTGTGGGGCCGAATTTATTCCTTTATCTGGAATCCACTCCTGAAATAACCAACCCACTTCCACAATAACAACATTATTCCATTTATAAGGGTGAAGACCTCAAGGCCTAATCACTTCCTAAAGGCCCCGCCTCTTAATACTGCTACAATGGCAATTAAATTTCAACATCAGTTTTGGTGGGGACATTCAATCCGTAGCAAATACCATTTATAAAACTCCCCAAAATGAAATTTTAGGTGAAAATCTAACAAAACTTATAAAGGATATGCATGTTGAAAACTACAAAATGCTAGTGAAAAATCAAAGAAGACCTAAATAAACAGAGACATATACCATGTTCATGTTTATGATGTCTATCATCCACCACTTAATCTACAGATTTAATGTTATTACCATCAGATTTTGTTTTTTGTAGGTACAAAAACATTCTAAAATTTATATTAAAAGGCAAAAGAACTAGAATAGCTGAAACAATTTTGGAAAAAAAGATAAAGTTGGCAGACACACTACTTGATTTTTTTTTCTTTTTTTTTTTTTCTAAGTATGAGGCCAGGCACAGTGGCTCATGCCTGTAATCCCAGCACTTTGGGAGGCCAAGGCAGGAGGATTTCTTAAACCCAGAAGTTCGAGACTTGTGGGCAACAAAATGAGACCCCATCTCTACAAAAAAATCAGAAAATTGGCCAGACATGGTGGCTCATGCCTGTAGTCTCAGCTGCTCAGGAGACTGAGGCAGGAGGATTGCTTGAGCCCAAGAAGCCGAGACTGCAGTGAGCCATGTTCCTGCCACTGCACTCTAGCCTGGGCAAGAGAGTGAGACCCTGTCTGTCCCCGCCCCTGAAGAAAGCTGTGCCTATTGTGTTGCAAACATTGTTTGCTAGGTTCTGGTACTGAGAAAACAAGGAATATGACATTATCCTTGCCTTGAAGCTACTTACGATTTGATGTAAACTCACTCTCAGTTTTATCCTGTGATTCTCTTCATCTTATGTTTACAAACACTTTTGTGCCCCTGCTTCCCAGCAGGCACATAATAACCATATATATAGTGTTTGATAGATTGAGAAATACCTAGGCTTTGGACAGATGCCATTCTATTAAAGCTAATGCTTTCCAGGTCTGCCTGCTCTGGGTACTGGAATCTTGACCAAACGTTAACTGGATACCCGGCTTAAATAGTTCTGCTTAAATAATACATTAATGCAGCATTTATTGAGCACATTTTACTACATTTGCATTTGAATTAGGATAATATGATCTTTGCCTTCAAGGGGCTCTGAGGTTAGTGGGGAAGTCAAACTATAAATAAAGAAATTAATGAAAAAGATGGCATGGGACTGAAAAACAGGCCAGATGCCAAATAATCAAAGTCCTCAAATATTGTGCAAAAAAGTTGCAATTGTATCATACAGATGATGACAAGCCATTGAAGATTTTATGCAAAGGAGGATTCTCAATGACTTTATTCACTCGTTCATTCAGTAAACAGTTACTGAATGTCTACTATACACCTCATGCTAGTCAAGATTCAGGGAATACAAAAATAACTAAACCATGACCGTCATTCCAGCAAGCTCAATACCAAGAAACACCCCACTGCATGACACTGATTCATTTACAAGTGAAGCAGGATATTATCTTGTGGAAATAATCCATGAGATTTTTTTCTTTTTTCATTGCCCTCCCTCACCCCTCATGTAAGTAGCCATTGAGTTAACATCCCCACATGAGAAAAATGACTGGGTTGAATGCAGAAATCAGCTCACATACTTCCTAGCTTTTGGTTTCAAAAGCCTAAGCTCCAGAGTGGAGAGAATATCATGGAATCAGCAAATCCTGGGGGCCAGATGGAGGTTGGAGGATTGGGCTAAAGGGTGGATTCTTTCTTCCTCCATCCTCTCTCTACCGGACTAGAATCCCCCCTTCCATTGCAGGGAGGAGGAGGAGAGAAAGAGCCTGGGGTCTGTGCATCTCTGAGCAGTAGGAGGCCAGATGTGTCTCCTGGGTATGCTGCTGCAGCTGTAGGAAGTCTGCAGAGAGAGATGGATACCTGGCTATACAGGCAGCAGATGAAACCAAAGGCGGGTTTGCAAAGATGCCTGTGTTCTAGCCACAACACATAGGCAGCAGAATGCCAGTGCACCCAAAGGGGCTGTGTGGAAAGAGATGATGGAACTTAGGGTTAACTGAGTCAGCAGAGGACTGCCAAACAGAGGGCTCTAATACCCCAACCCTAGTACCAGGCAGGGCCTCAGACCTAAGGCACAGTCCAGGAGAGGGGAGAGAGGTCCCCAAGGGTGACTGAGTTTCAAGTTTTTCTAGCCTGGCAAAAAGTACACTGTGCTCTAATGAATATAGTGAGATGTCTGTATTAGTCCATTGTCACACTGATATAAAGAATACCTGAGACTGGGTAATTTAAAAAGGAAAGAAGTTTAATTGACTCACAGTTCCACGTGGCTGCGGAGACCTCAGAAAACTTACCATCATGGCAGAAGGTGAGGGGAGGCAAAGCACGTCTTACATGGTGGCAGGAGAGAGAGAGCATAGGGGAAAGTGCCACTTTTAAACCATCAGATCTTGTGAGAGCTCCCTTACTATCATAAGAACAGCAAGGGGGAAACCGCTTCGATGACCCAATCACCTCCTATCAGGTCTCTCCTCCAACACGTGGGGATTCCAATTTGAGATGAGATTTGGGTGGGGATCCAGAGTCAAATCAATGTCTTACACAACTAAGCAGGCAGACTTGAGATTGAGTTCTGCTACACACGTCAAATGACTCTGAGACAGGATAGGTGACAGATTCTACTAGGTCATAGTGGCTGTGCAGCAGAGGGGAGAGGTCTTTTCAGAGGGCTCAGGTCTGAGCTGAGCTTTGAAGGGTAGGATGAGAACCTGTGAGTTGGAAGGAGATTTCAGATAAATGGGACATTTACAGGTGTGTAACCTCCCAGGAAAATTTAAGAAGTTTTGTTTTGTTTTCACACAGTTATATTTTGGATATATGCTAGGGAAAAAAAGTTGGAAAATCAGGCACAGAAACCAATGTGAACGGCCTCATTTCTTTTTTTTTTTTTCTTTTTTTTTTTTTGAGACGGAGTCTCCCTCTGTCACCCAGGCTGGAGTGCAGTGGCCGGATCTCAGCTCACTGCAAGCTCCGCCTCCCTGGTTTACGCCATTCTCCTGCCTCCGCCTCCCAAGTAGCTGGGACTACAGGCGCCCGCCACCTCACCCGGCTAGTTTTTTGTATTTTTTTTTAGTAGAGACGGGGTTTCACTGGGTTAACCAGGATGGTCTCGATCTCCTGACCTCGTGATCCGCCCGTCTCGGCCTCCCAAAGTGCTGGGAGTACAGGCTTGAGCCACCGCGCCCAGCCGAAGGGCCTCATTTCTAAGGGTAAGGATTTGTACTTGAAGATTGAAGAGTTTTAAGTAGTAAAGAAATATGATTAGAATGTCACAGATAAACAAGAAAAATTTTCAAGGGTAGGCTGTCATTAGAAAAAAGACAAGAAAAACATGTTAGTGATAATGATCTAACCCACAGTATGTAGCATAAAACTGCATATTATTCATTAAACTATAAACATACACATATGCATGTAATAGCCAATGTTCAATTAAGGCAAGAATCGCTTCCTTTTGTTCACTGTTTTAGCTTCCAACATAGTTCCTAAAACACCAAAGTGCTAAAAAAAATTGTTGAAATGAAAACAAAAGATATTATCTATCTTGTACAATAAAAGGCATCTTGATTATTCAACATTGTATTCTAAGTTCTCAGTATAGCATTTGGCACATACAGGTGTTCAGTAAATATTTGAATAAATGAAGGAATTATTCTGTAAGTGTAAAAAAAAACAAAATAATGAACACATAAAGAACATCAATTAGTATAAAGTTGCAACCACTATGGCTTTCACATGTGAATCTCATACTTCTGGCGGGAATCAAATAAAACTCTTACTGAAGTGGGACTCATGTAAATATCTCCACTTTGGCCTCAGTCTGGGGCCCACTGTCAACCTGATTATGAACTTTGATCACATAACAGTCTGTGTCCTATGGTGGTTCACACCAGAGGAGTTGTTTCCAACAGTATAAAATTCATTCTCTCTCTCTGCTTATGGTTGTTCACAATTGACTTAAGGGCCTCGTATCGGCACCATATTTGTACAGCCTTGGATAGCTATTCTTGTTCATTTGTACCCTCACACACAGCACACATCTAATAGCTCATGCAATTTTTTTTTTTTTTTTTTTTTTTT
>NW_016822715.1:541963-565844 GCF_001698545.2 Rhinopithecus bieti | reverse complement strand
AATTTTTTTTTTTTTTTTTTTTTTTTTAGGCAGGGTCTCACTCTGTCACCCAGGCTGCAGTGCAGTGGTGCAATCATAGGTCACTGCAGCCTCAAACTCCAGGCCTCAAGCGATCTTCCCTTGTCAGCCTCTTCTAAAGTGCTGGCATTACAGGTGTGAGCCACCATCCCTGGCCTATCTCATGCAATTTAAAGAGGCTGTTCTTGGTCAGCCATGGTGGCCCACACCTGTAATCCTAGCACTTTGGGAAGGCAAGGCGGGCAGATCACTTGAGGTCAGGAGATCTAGACCAGCTTGGCCAACATGGCAAGACCCCATCTCCACTAAAAAGAAATACAAAAATGAGCCCAGCATGGTGGTGCACACCTGTAGTCTCAGCTACTTGGGAGACTGAGGCAGGAGAATCACTTGAACCTGGGAGGCGGGTTGCAATAAGCCAAGATCTCTGCACTCCAGACTGGGAGACAGAGGAAGACTCTGTCTAAAAAAATAAAATAAAATGAATTTTCTTTTAAAAGAGGTTATTCTCTAATGTTAGACCTACAAAACCTCTGCTCTTGTGTGGACCACCAGTACCTGGGGTGGCTTCTCTGTGCTACTGTGTAGGCAGATTTTGTAAATCACCCTGGTTTTCAAAAATAATAAAACACTCTCTAGCTTAAGAGTTAACAAAAAGTCTTTCTCATAATTCCGTAGTTTCTGGTCCTGTATTACTTTATCAATGGGATATTATTCAACTTTAAAATGGAAGAAAATTCTGACATATGTTACAACATGGATGAGCCTTGAAGACATTATGCTAATAGAATAATATGATTCCACTTATAGGAGGTACTTAGAAAAGTCAAATTCTTAGAGACAGAAAGTAGAATACAGGTAAGCAGGGGTTCAGGGGAGGGAGTGGGGAGTTATTTTTTAAAGGATAGAGTTTCTGTTTGGGGTAATGAAAATGTTCTGGACATGAACTATGGTGGTGGATTCACAATGTGAATCTACTTAATGCCACTGAACTGTACACTTAAAATGTTTAAAGTGTTAATTTTATGTTATGTATAGCTCACTACAATGGAAAAAAATTTTTAAACATTTTTAAAAAGCTAATTGGAGACTCTGAGCTCATGGCTATGGTTACACACTGTGAGGTCCAGTAGAATGATCTGGCTCAGCTATTTCTCTGTGGACCCCTCCTTGTCAATTTCTTAGCCTTTCCTCTTGGACTAGTTGTATTCTCCAGAGAAAGACCTTCCAAACTTTTGCTTGAAGAATAGTGACAAGTTACCAACATGCTGGAAGCAGAGTGAGGGAAGAGGGCACAGGTCTTGACAGTCAGTATGTAAATATGTATTGAACTCTCCTTCCAACCTGCTTAGTCCTCCTTTTATTAAATTACCCCTATCCTAAACTGCATCTGGTAGAACCCTGTCCAGAGACCCTCTCTTTGATCCTCTCTGGAGAATAGATCCTCAGGCTTCTGCTGGGCTGAAGGAAAACTACACAGAGAGGAGGATATTTCAAGTCTTAAATGGATTTTAACAGATCCTCCCATTTTGCCCTTGCCCCTTAAGCCCTACTTCTAGAGACAACTGATGCCACCAATTTCCCAGCCTTTGGGGAGTTTTTTAGTGTCATGGGGTTTGTACATCTATTGATTCTTCTACTGGTTTAGATTCATGTTTCTTAGGTCAGATAAGTCAGTTGCCATTTGAGTATCTGCTTTCCAGCTTTCAAGATGTTATTACTATTTCCTTCTCTTACATTATCTTTGTTTTTGTGGGTTTATACAAGTAAACAAACAAACAAAATGCTTTACTGTTATCTTACTGGGGCTTAGGAAGATGCAAGAGTAAATGTGTATATTCATCATCTTTGCCAGAAAGTCTCTTAGGCAGTTTGTACAATGCCATTTTTTAAATTGTGGTCTCCTGGCCTCCGTTAGCAGAAGGAAGCCATCTAAAACAAGAACAGTGAAATGTTACTGTCACTTGATGGTGGTCAGTGAACTCTGGAGTACTATTTTCAGTTCTGAGCACAAGCTTTTAACACTAGAAAAACTGGAATTCTTTTAGTGGATGGTGGCTAGAATATTAATAGAACAGTTGAAGGGACTGGGAAGGTTTCCAACAGAGAATGGAAATTTTCAGAAGTTGACCTCAAATATTCGAAAAGCTGGATGTCCATACATTCATTCATTTATTTGGTAAATCTTTACTGAGTTCCTGTCATGTGCTAGCAGGCATTCATCTAGCATGGGAACACAATGGTAAATGTGACCAAGTCCCAATTTTTGAAGAGTTTATATTCTAAGGGAGGAAAGAGTGATTTGCTCTGGATGGGCCAATTGCAGAAATAGAACAAATGGGTAAAAGCCATAGAGAGACAAATTTCAAATGAATACAAGGAAAAACTATAAGGTGTTAGAGCAGTTGAAGTGTGATGGACAACCTGGTCACTGCTCTCAGAAGCTGATTAGAACTAGGATACTCAGGCCGGGTGCGATGGCTCATGCCTGTAATCCCAGCACTTTGGGAGGCCGAGGCGGGCGGATCACTAGGTCAGGAGATCGAGACCACGGTGAAACCCCGTCTCTACTAAAAATACAAAAAATTAGCCGGGCGCGGTGGCGGGCGCCTGTAGTCCCGGCTATTCAGGAGGCTGAGGCAGGAGAATGGCATGATCCCGGGAGGTGGAGCTTGCAGCGAGCCGAGATCGCGCCACTGCACTCTAGCCAGCGGGACAGAGCGAGACTCCGTCTCAAAAAAAAAAAAAAAAAAAAAAAAAAAAAAAAGAACTAGGATACTCCCAAAGAAACGGTTCAGCAGAGAGGCTAAAAGCATGGACTGTGGGTGGAATTCAACTCTACATCTTGCTTGAGGTTGACTGTGGCCAAATCACAACCTGTCAGGGCTTCCACTGTTTCAAGTGTAAACTGAGGATGATAATAATATATAGTCTAAGGTGTCGTGAGGATTAAATCCAGTTAATCTGGATAAAGTGCTTAGAAGAATGTGAGGCACACAGTAAATGCTACATAAGTATTACTAATGTTATTTCTTTTATTTTAACCTACTTTTTATTTTGAAAAAATTTTAAATCTACAACAAAGTTGCAAAATAATACAATGAACACTATGGTCGCTACCTAAATCCCCCAGTTGTTAACATTAGGGGCACTTACTTTATCGCTCTGAGAGTGGTTTGTTTTTTCGTTTGTTTGTTTTTGGACCATTTCAGTATTAGTTCCAGCTATCATGACACTTCACCCCTACATATCTCAAATACCATTTTCTGAGAATGAAGGCAGTCTCCCACATAGCCACTGTAGAACTATCATACTCGGAAAATGTAATGTTGATACAATCCTATTTTCCAGTATATAGTCCATATTCACTCTTCCCCAATTGTCTCAATACTGTTTTGTACAACTTTTTAAAAAATCAAGATCTATCTAATTAAGGATTCTGAATTTAATTGCATTTCATTGTCAAGTATCTTGATCCTCTTTAATCTAGAACCACTCACCAAACATTTTTGTCTTTTATGACATTGACATTCTTGAGAAGGGTCAGGGCAATTTTTTTTGTAAAATATACCTCAATTTGGACTTGTCTGATTCTTTCTTCTTGATTAGATTCAAATGGAACATTTTTGACAGAAATCATATATAACCAATGTGGTTCTCTCGGTGCCTCACATCAAGAACAACCTGATGTCAACTTGTCCCATTACTGTGGAGGTAACTTTGATCATTTGCTTAAGGCGGTGCCTGCCACCATCCCTTCCTATGATTAGGCAGTCACTGTACTGTGAGTGGTGTGATTAGCCAGAGACTGCATGAATGTCCTATTTTCTGAAGAGTCTCTTACCCAGGGGTTTTAATTCCCATTGACGATTCTGTTATTATTTTGCAATGAGCATGGAACAGAGAAGATAACTTTAGTTCAGAGAGAAGATTGCCATATGTGCAGCAGAGACATCCAGCAGGTAGTTCGCTCCACTTAGTAGAAAAGAAAATGAGCATTGCTATAAACTCACATCTCTCTGCGCCAATTACCCAATAACATTGGGTACATTTCCTTAAGTTGAACCCTCTGCAAGATGGGAATCATCATTTCAATCTCACAGGGTTTATTTGTGGATTGAACACAAAGAGAGGCTATCCTGAAAATGAGGATGATAATGATGACAATGGATGTAGTATTATAGGAGGAAGAGGATTAAATTTTCAACTAACTTTGTGAAGGTTGGAGAAAGAAAGAATGAAGTGAACACACAAGACAGGATATGGGGAAAGGGCCTCACTTCATAATTAATCAGATAAGAGAAACAAAGAACATGAGGGAAGACACAGTGATCAAACATTTGTTGAATGCTTCTGATGCACCAGCAGCTCTGGGATTGGTTTATTTCATCGATGAGTGACGTTGACTCTAAGATTTATAACAGGTCAGGGAAATTGTAGCATTGTCTCCTGGGTTTGAGCAACTTGAGAAAGGTGGAAATAGGGAGAACAAAGACTTGAAGTTTTATCTTTGTCATATTTAAACTGAATTGGTGGTAACACAGCCAGTTTCAATTGCACTGCAGAGTGGTGGCAAGCATTAGCATTGGGCTGTTTGCATAAGAATCACCTGAGAAGATTATAACAAGAGTAAGTTTCTAAACTAAGCTGCCCCTCCAAAGATTCTGACTCAGTATGCCCTGGGTGAGGTTTTGATCCACTGCAGGGGTAGATAAAGTGTCACGTGAACCAGAGAGGTCATTTCAGGGGAAGAAAGTTGATTTGTGTGTCAACAGATTATAGACAGTAATTGTATACTCAGTTGTGGTAGCACTGGCCTAAGAATAAGGCACCAGGATTTTTACCGATAGGTTGAGGCAATTTGACTTTGATGTGTACATTGCTGACAGAGCTGACCTAGAAATAGCCCGAGAGGTCTGTAGCCAACTCCAAGATCTGTGCTGTGTGTGGCCACTAGCCACATGTGATTAACTAGAATGAAAAAAACAACAGTTGATGAACTTTTAGGATATACTTCCTTGAGTACTCAGGGTCACTAAAAAAACTTCTATTGTAGAAAATTTTAACATTAACTCAATTGGGAGCTAATTTAAATCAACTAACAATCATATAAAATTAAAAATATAGCGGCCGGGCATGGGCTCATGCCTGTAATCCCAGCACTTTGGGAGGCTGAGACGGGTGGACTCACCTTGAGGTCAGGATTCGGAGACCAGGCCTGACCCAAACATGGTGAAACCCCTGTATGTACTAAAAAATACAAAATTAGCCCCCCGGGCGTGGTGACACAGGGCCACCTGTAACGCCAGCTACTCCAGGAGGCTGAGGCAGGAGAATCACTTGAACCTGGAGGCAGAGGTTGCAGTGAGCAGAGATCAATGCACTGCATTCCCCAGCCTGGGCAAACAGAGCGCAGATTCATCTCCAAAAAAAAAAAAAAAATAATATATATAGTATATACTCTAACACATTATATATATATATATACACACACACACACACACACACACACACATATATATATATATAGAGAGAGAGAGAGAGAGAGAGAGATCCTCAGTTAAACTAGCCACATTTCAAATGCTCAATAACCATGTGTGGCTAGTGGCTACTATATAGGACAGTGCAAATATACATTTCTATCATTGCAGAAGAAGGTTCTATTGGATGAGCAAGTACTGATAACCTGCCAAAGCCCACCCACAGTAGGAAATAATTGTTACCAGCCTCACTCTAGACACCAGGAAAGATTTGGCATTTAGTGTACTGAGGACTATTTTAGTTTGTCTTATTGCCAACTAAAAAACAAAAACAAAAAAAGACTGTAAGAGGCTGTCATAAACTCCTGCAAGTCAGGAGACTTTTGATCAAGCAAAGAAACCATATCCATTTACATCCATTCCCCGTTTTTGGTGTATGTGTTGGGGTGCAGGGAGACTGAACTGTTAAACCCTATGGCCCCAGAGCAAGCACTGTAGAATATCCTGTCTCCAAGGATGGATTCTATGAGCCATTGTTGGATCTGACTCTCCGCCTGGCCCACGCCTTCCCATTCCCCAGGCAGCCTGACTGCCAAGATGGTTGGCAGTGCCCAGGTGTGATGCCAGGTAGCTGCGTTTTCTCTCTGTGTGTGCTCTGCTGGCCCTCTCTAAGTGTAGTCTTCATCCATCTGCTCCTCTCGCCCTTCCATGCTGCAGAGTTAGGTGTTGTTTTGTCCCCTGGAGGAAGCCCATATTGTTCTATTCCTACCAGAGAAGAAACAAATGAGGAGCAACAAGGAAAAATATGGAGTGTAAGCCTGTGTTTCCAGGTCATCAACATGCAAGCAAACGTGCATGAAAATGAGTGTTAATTTACTGCATGATTCAGTGTTTGCAAGACTATCAAGTCATTTCCCATAGGCTGCCCAACAGCCATCACATGGTAATGAATTTCTATTATAACCCATGTATGATGCTTGAACCAGCAAACTAACAATCAAAGAAAAGCACAAAATAATAACAATGGTGATAACAATAATGATAGTGTAATAATTAACTGGCAAAGGCATTTACAATTGGGGTCAATTGGGTAAGTGAGTGTTGTGAGGCAGCTATAACATGTCTGATTTCCTCGTTTTAACATTGTGGTTTCTGCTGCCTTTATTTGAAAAAATAAAAATTTTGAACTGTGAAAATAGACCCAGCCCAACTATTAAAATAGAAACAATTTGTGTTGATAGAAAGTTGCACTTTTATTTTGGTTTTTCATCTTAGGTTTAGGAGGTCCTTTAAAATTTATTTGGACTGTTCTGCAGTGATTGTCAAACAAAACCAGAAAGATTCATTTTTGGGGATTTTGTATTCAGTATTGAATTGTATTCACCATTACAATTTCCTCATTTAAACATATGCATGCCTTTGGTTTTGCTTTAGCTCTCCGGAAACTCACAGTGGACTTGTACTCTAAAATGGACCAAACCATTTGAAAACAACATCATTTTAAAGACAAATTGGCATTTAAAATTCACTTTATCCTTTTTCTCCTTGTTACTATTTTTCTCTTCTCACTTTTTTCTTCTCTTGGTTATCACTAAGTATAATTTAATATCTGGCTGAAAGGAGAGTCGATCTGATTGCATCATTGTAAATGTTCATGTTGAATTTAAAATGTCCACAAAAGAATTCTGAATAATGGAACCAGACTTTAATGTTTAGTGAGTTCTTTTTTTCCTGAAAAGTTGTCTCAGTTCATGCTCATTTTCTTTAATGGAGTGTCGTTAGCTACCTTGTTTTGGGCAAATATTCTTTAGCAGGTTTCACCCCAGAACAAATATTTGTAGTTCAGCCCTAAACTCTAGAAAATGGCTTTGTGACCGGTGCTGGAGATGGAGTGGGGCTTCAATGGAAAGGCTGACTGTGTCTTGGCTTTTGGAAACACAAATGGAGCCACCACAATAAATCATTAAAGACACTCAAACGGATGTTTATTGGAAGAATGCTCACCTCACGTAAGCTAAGGTAGAGGGTTAAGAGGCTCTGGGGGCTGGGATCCCACATAACTAATGGGCACACTTTCTACAGACAGAAGGGCCATGCTTTAGTCATAGTGGTAAATCTGTAGTGACAGACGTTTGTTCTATATTTGTGAATGACCTGATTTGGCATGCATGCAGCTCGTTCTACTGACAATAATGGTAACATGGTGTGAGGGAGAGAGAGAGAAGAAAGGAGAAGGAATAGGGTGGGGGAGCTTGGTGGAGGGAGGAAAGAAACCCAGGCCGACAGAAAGGGAGAAGGGGAAAGGAATTTTAAACAGTTGGAGATCCTGAGTATCTAAGGGTGACCTAAAGGCAACTTGACTTTAGTATCTGATTATTTTAATTTGAGAGGAAGTTCATGCCTAATTGATTCAGAGAGGATCGCCTCTCCTTCCTCCATGCTCCCTGCCTCCCTCCCTCTCTCACTCCTCTTCCCTGCAGTCTCTGGGGAAGGGATTCAGAACAGCTGTCAAACCAGAATGGGATGCTTCCGCATCAAGGAGTCCCTTGCAATTTGCAAAATGTTCCTGGCCCTCCCTTCTTTGCTGCAGTCCCGCAACCCGTGGGCACTTCAGGTAAGAAAGAAAGCGGCCTGAAGTGGCGAAAAGCATGAAGTGCTGCCACTCACTGGAAGGGAAGTAGCATTATGCTCTCTGCCTCGTCTCTTTCTCTTAAGCCATCTCCTTTTTAACATCACAGATATAATCCACGGGAAGAGCAATGACGACCCCCAAAGAGCCCTCCAAAGAGAGAGAGGTTGGGGTAGTGGGCGGCGCATGGAATGAGGAGAGCACAGGAATTCTATGTTCCGTTCCTAACTTGCTGTGTGACTATGGACAAATTACATCCCTCTCTGAGCTTATTTCCTGGCCTGTAAAATGAAACAATTCAAAAGATGATCTCTAAGAAACCTTTTAAGGCTAATATCACAGCTCTCATGGTAGGGACATAGACATGTAGATAGGGAGCCCTAACACCACATCCTCAGCGAGGTCTCCCCTGGTCAAGCAATCCAAAGTATTGCTCCTCTCCCATCAGTCTCTAATACAGCATTTGCCACCATC
Organism: Rhinopithecus bieti; assembly: GCF_001698545.2. Taxonomy (NCBI): domain Eukaryota; kingdom Metazoa; phylum Chordata; class Mammalia; order Primates; family Cercopithecidae; genus Rhinopithecus; species Rhinopithecus bieti. Next base: position 557,243 of record NW_016822715.1, on the reverse strand, counting down.
TGAAACCTTCTTCATGATTTCTTTGGAGTTGCTTTATTACCCTCCTTGCATGCAGAGAGGGACGCCGTCTATCTTGTCCACTGCCTCTTCCTTGGTAAAGAATACACATATCATGAATGTTTGAGGAGTGTCAAATGAATACATCCAGTGATTTTTCTGTTAAGTTCTCTCCATTTGCAAGCAATAGAGAGACATATTCAGATTACTTGAGTGAGTGAGCTTTTTTTTTTTTTTTTTTTTTTGAGACGGAGTCTTGCTCTGTTGCCCAGGCTGGAGTGCAGTGGCTGGATCTCAGCTCACTGCAAGCTCTGCCTCCCGGGTTCATGCCATTCTCCTGCCTCAGCCTCCCGAGTAGCTGGGACTACAGGCGCCCGCCACCTCTCCTGGCTAGTTTTTTGTATTTTTTAGTAGAGACGGGGTTTCACCATGTTAGCCAGGATGGTCTCGATCTCCTGACCTCGTGATCCACCCGTCTCGGCCTCCCAAGTGGGTGAGCTTTTATGAGGGCTATGTCAGCAAATAAGGGAGGAGGAAATAATCTCTGGAGCACACAACCAGGCCCTACTGAGAAATGAAACACAGTGCTCCTCTATTTAGGATGCAGCTGAAGCTCTGTAACCTGACAGCTCCTCTGACGGCACAGTATCAACTCCGTCCACGATCCCCTCAGATCAGGCACCCATCCCTCCCTACTCCATGTCTGTATTTTCATGACACAGCGTCATGGTCTCACCTCTTCTGTTGCTCTGGGTTCTCCAGAGTAACCAACTCTCCGTGGGTGTCCTAAGGTCACACTCTTCCAGAAATGATTTCATTGGCTTCCTTAACCACTATCCAGTAGAGGAAACCCCTTTTGGGCAAAATTGCCTTTGAAATAATCACATAGGGATTCCTTAAGGGGCAGCACATCAGAAGAAACCGTGCAGCCTTTCTCAAAATACGCTTCCTGAAGTCTGACTGATAGATAACGAATTAGAATCTCCATCTGGTGTTGAGTTGGACATCTGGTATTTTGAAGAGTCTCCCCAGGTGGTTCTTCTGTTGTGCACCTCTGGGCCACTGCCACTGCCATCGCTAGCTGCCTTTGGGCCAGGTGCTCAGCCTCAGTCCACTCAACTCCAGGGAGGCAGAATCACTGGTCCAAAGCCAGGGAGTGAGAACCCCCCACAGGATCCTTTCACATACCCTGTCCATCTCTCCATCTACCTGTCCATTCTTTCATAGATAGATAGATAGATAGATAGATAGATAGATAGATAGAGATATTTTTATATATATGTATATTTATCTTCATAGGTATGATATTTAGATATTGAATCTGATTCTAGTATTTCTCTCCTTCTCCTTCAGAAAGACAAGGATTAAGACCAGTTAGAGCGGATCGGGTGCTGTGGCTCATGCCTGTAATCCCAATACTTTGGGAGGCCAAGACAGGAGGATTGCTTCATCCTGGGAGTTTGAGACCAGCAAGAGCCATGAAGAAAGACCCCATCTCTACAAAAAATAAAAAAAAAAATTTAGCCGAGTGTGATGGAGCACACCTGTGGTCCCAGCTACTTCTGAGGCTGAGATAGGAGGATCGCTTGAGTTCAGGAGGTTGAGGCTGCAGTGAGCTAGGATTGCACCACTGTACTCCAACCTGGGTGACAGAGCAAGACCTTGTTTCTAAAACAAAAGACGAATTAGACAAATTAGAGTAGTTCTAGAAACTGGGAGGGTAAGTGTGAATTTCACCAGGCGTTATAGAAAATAGAGCATACAGGCCGGGATTTCATTTTAGGATTATTAATAGAATTCAGCTTCTTGAAGTAATAATCCTTTATTCTGTAGTCATTTTCATCCACAGTTCCTCCAAGGCAGGAGGACCTAGAAGGAATATATTTGCTGAGCCACGGGAGGGACAGCCCACTAAATTACTTATGAAATACAATGTTGCTCATTTCCTTTATCAAAAACAAAACAAATAAAGACGAAGGAGGTGGAAAAGAAGAAAAAGGAGGAGGAGGAATAGGAAAGGAAAACAATATCACATATGAGTTAATATCCATGGCTGACATCATGAGGCTCTTGGGAAATAATGAGTGAGCACGGAATGAGGAAGGCTGGACAGTAATTTATCTAGCATTATGTGTACTGATCTCTAATTTGTGTATTGTATAAAAGAAATAGAAGATGCAGCCCCTGCCTTCACTGAGCTGACAGTCCAACAGGGAGGATGCATGCAAAGGATCTGCAATAGTAAATGAGATAATGCAAAAACGAGCCAAACCTACTGTGTGATCTCAAAAGATGCTAGTTTCCTTTCATCTGAAACAAAGAAGTGAATTAAACAATAGCGGTGGGTGTTAGACTTACCCAATCCCTACTGCAACTTCTCTGTCCCTTACCAACCTCTAATTGGTTTTCTAGGATCCCATGCAACTGAGGTGGCTGTACAACACAGAAGTCTGTTGGTATTGCCTCTAACCCTTTGTAATTGGCTGAATAGTGTCCCCAAATAATTCATGTTCACCTATACATGTGACATTATTTGGAAATAGGGTCTTTGTAAATGTAATCAAGTTAAAATGAGGTCCTACTGGACTAGGACAGGACATGAATCCAGTAGAACTGATATCCTTATAAGAAGAGGGAAATTCGGACATGGAGTCACAGACATACAGGGTAGAAGGCCATTTGAAGCAAAGATTGGGGAGCTGCATCTACAAGTTGAGGAACACCAAGGATTGCTGCCCCTACAGAAGCTAGAAGGGGCAGGGAAGCACTCTCCCCTAGGGCCTTCAGAAAAAGCCTGGCCCTGCCCATGCCTTGATTTTAGGCTTCCAACCTCCAGAACTGTGAGAGAACAATCTCTGTCGTTTAAGCCACCCAGTGTGCGGTACTTTGTTACGGCAGCTTTAGGAAACAAATTCAACCTCTTTCCTTTCTTCTTCATTGAATGAGGATGGGATGCAGAGAGGAACAGCAGACATCTTATGAGTATGAGGGCAGATGCTGTACCTAAGTAAAGACAGTAGGCCAGAAAGACAAGAGAAGCTGGCTTCCTTGTGGCAAGTTCCCCAGATTAGAGATAAGTCAATGTTTAGATGTTTCAGTTCTTGCCACCGAGATTTTCTGTGACAGATGACACATTCCTGACTAATGCCCTATGGTCAAGTAGAAATGACTAGAGTTACCTGACTTCATGTCTCAGCCATGCTGTTATGTAGATGGGTGGCCCTGGACAAGTCATTAAAACTTCTTGGGCTGGGCGTGGTGGCTCATGCCTGTAATCCCAGCACTTTGGGAGGCCGAGGCAGGTGGATCACAAGGTCAGGAGATTGAGACTATCCTGGCTAACACGGTGAAACCCAGTCTGTACTAAAAATACAAAAAATTAGCCGAGCGTGGTGGCAGGCGCCTGTAGTCCCAGTTGCTAGGGAGGCTGAGGCAGGAGAATGGCGTGAATCTGGGAGGCAGAGCTTGCAGTGGGCCGAGATTGCTCCACTGCACTCCAGCCTGGGTGACAGAGCAAGACTCTGTCTCAAAAAAAAAAAAAAAAAAAACCTTGTTGAACATTTTATTCACCTTTAAAATGGAAACAATCATATCTACCTGAGTTAAAATAAGATATTTTATGAGATATTTTATGAGAGACCAGACGTCATCAACAGGGCAGGAGAAACTAATACAAATTATCAGGTCTGTCAGATCCCAAGGGAGCTGAATGCTGATACACCCGACATATAAAGACGGTGTTCTCCATCTTTATCCTTACTGGAGGAGCTCCCAGTTTTTTTTTTTTTAAGCAGGAAGCAGTTCTCAGCAGCCAGCCCTGGTAAAGGTACTTCATAAAATATAAAGGACCATACCAACACTGAGGGGTATTCAAGTGCAAATTAAATAGTTCCATCCCACAACTTATATGAAGGGCCCAAAATGTTCTCATCCAACAAAAGAAAACATAGATGATTATTTCTCAAGTTCACGCTGGGGTAGTTTCACCCCCATGAACTTCCCAAACCCTCCTTTTCTTGACCTGAGTATGTCGTCCTCATTACAAGACCCTTCCTTTGGTTAGGAGCCAAGAGAAGACATGAGCTAGTGGCCTGTGGAGTCAACTCTTCCTAGCCAGAGGGCAGCAGAATGACCAAGATGGAAACCTGTTCCACAGGTCCTTGCCCCATGATGTAACTGAGTGGCAAACTTCAGGGTAGACTCCAAACACACACCACAGCTCCCTGGGGAGGCTGAGGGGACATCTGGACTTCCCCAGTAAGGCACATTGAACAGAGTACATCTTTTACTCACTTCCTGCTTAGTATGTGGGTCTCTCGTTGAACAAGCCCAATTTTCCAAAAGGCTGGAGCCGCCCAGTGTTCAGCGCCTCCAGACTCAGGGCTATGAGTCTAATAGCCCTTATTAGACTGGTGGCCTTATTGACTGCTTGGCCTGGTGTCCCAGCTCCATTCATCTCTTGTCTCTCTCAGAATTCAATTCAAATCACCTTTTTGCAGACTGAATCTAAGCCTAGGCAGGCCCTGGTCTGTCTTTCCTTTTCCTCCCGCCTGTCCTCACCCTCTCACCACTTTAGAGCTAAGTGAATACAGTTTTCCAAATATAGTTTTGCAGCCAGTATGCTAGGCCTCCTAATGAGCCATGATAATTGCTTCTGCTATTTTCCAAAATGAAAATCAACCTCTGAAGAGCAGCTGGTTTGTTGTAATGTTCTCCTCCCTCCGGTTACATCCCACATTCCTGCGAGTCAGTCAGACCCCAGCCTTGACTGCCCCATCCATGAGCAGGGCCTGTGGGAGATGGCAGGAGGAATGTGCTGATGGTGAGGAAACGGGCCTCGCCACTTGAATAGGAGAGCCATTGTGTACTTTATTATATTTAAGGGAATAGGGAAAGAGAAAGAATAGGGGGAAGATCTGGGTTTGTTTTTGAATTCTAAGATGTCCTATTATGTGTTGTGCTTATCAATGTATCTGAAAAGATAACCAAGTTTTTAGATGACAGAGCAAAGATGTTTCCACACTCTCCTTTTTTCAAGAATCATTCCAAAACAATAAACAGAATGAGAAACAATAACGAACCCCATATTCTATAAAGGCAGGAGACATCTGTAATCTGGAACTGAAATGGATGAAGATGAGAAACAGATGGAGGAATGGGAGCCACTGAGTAGATCTCTGGAAAGTCGAACCCAAGAGCCAGGATGTGATACCATTGCGAATCAAGCTGATTTCTCGCTACGGAAAACAGGGAAGTCTGGAGAGTTGAAAGGTCCACATACTGCATTGATCAGAAGTGAACACGGAACTGAAAACAGCCCTGTAGCAGAAAGATAATAACATCAGGTACCATTTGTGGTGCACCTTTTCTGCCTCTTTACAAACATTCTCTCATGCAATCCTCGTAACAGCAGCAAAAGGTATTATTTCCCTCATTTTATGAATGCAAAATCTAAGGCTCAGAGGGAAAAAGTCTTTTGTCCCAGATTGCAGACAGAGAGTAAGACACTGCATCAGTGTATGTATCCTTAATTCCAAAGCCCTACCACTAGATTCCACCACCTCTCCAGGTAAAACCAAGCCACGAGTACCAGGTGTACCCATGTTGAATAGGTGGCCAGGGTGACATATGGCTGGCAAGGGTGATGGCAGGGAGTGGGTAGGGCTCATGCTCCCTGGGCTCTTGCTTCACTCCTTGGCACAACCATTTTGCCTAAGCTGCTCTGTAGTTTTGAAAAAGCTACAGAAACAAAGTCTAACCACTTCCCCCTTGTCATCTGCAACAGGATCTGATCTGGTGGGGTACTCTTGCTGGGATGGGGTACACCTAGTTCTAGAAGGTGGATTCTTTCAATGACTGAGAGTCCACCAAACACTCTGGCCTGTATCTTGGGAGGGAGGATGGATATCAAGGAAACTGCTCATCCCTTCTTACCCTCTGCTGTTTGCTACTGTCCTGCTACATGCCCTGCACCACACAGAGTAGGCTACAGATTCCACTGTTGCTTTCTCCCCCATTGGATCTACTGGTCACCCAAAGTGCAAAAGTATGGGTAAACACAGATCATGAAGAAACAAGGGACAGTGTCAAAATTGCAAAATAAAGGCTTCAGTCTCTATTCTCTAGCTTGTTCGTGGTTCAAAAACCAATCATCAGACACTTCATGAGAATCTGCTATCAAAGTATTCACTCTGTTAGGCATTTTGGAGGTGAAATAGACCAAGGGCATGGTGTCTGCCCTCAAGAATCCATAATCAGTCAGAGAGCTGCAGCATCAGCCCATGAAAAGAGAAGGAAAGCTATCAGGCTGTGTGTGATTAAGAGCTTGTGGAGAGCTGTTCTGAGTTCTGAAGTTTCCCTCGTTGACTGTTTCTCTGGCTTTTCCATTACATTGTGAATTCTTTGAAGGAAAGGAGTTCTTGTTTTTGCTTTTCATTTTTGTATTTCCAGTGCATGGCAGTGTGTGGGGCACATATCAGCTGCTGAGTGAACATTTGTCAAATGAATGAATGAATGAATGGATCAGTATGTCCAGAGGAAGGAGTACTGCAGAGTGCAGAGAGTCGGAGCAGGTAGGGAATGCATTCATGAAAAGATGGGAGCACAGTCAGGTAAGCAGGTATTATCCAACAACTCCATAAAACCAATGGAAACTGCCGAAGGACACGACTCCTAGAAAGAGGCTAACTTAGAAGTGAGCATGGAAATCAGGCTTGTTGTAACAGATTTTGGTGAGACTGAGGGAGACAAGCAGGGGTGACACCAAGGCAGGCCCTTTCCAAAATGTAAGTACAAAGGCAGCTGTGAGTAAAAGAAATACCTAGAAACAGTTATCTACTTGGCTCTAAATATTGCCACTGCATCTAAATTCCCATGTCACGAAGACAGGAAAACTTGTATCATGCATTTATCTTTACTCTAGAGAGTCAGTCTAATTATTATTGGCCTTAATGCATACCCCAGGCAGCTACAACAATCTTTGCCTGCAATCAAATAGTATTTCAAAAGGTGTGAAATTCTTTGCTGGCATTGAATAACATCAGAGCCATGGATTCTATTTACTACTTACACAGATATCCAGCAAACAGGGCCAATACAACAAGAGCCACAAAGGAAAATAACTGGGAAACCAAATTCTGCACATGCTACTGACAGGTAAATTGAACTGCTGGTTATTCCCTCATTCAATATTTATGAGCATTCACCATTCACCAGATAGGCACTGTCTGTGCAGCAGACAGAGCATGGAGATTCAGTGGAGAATAAACACACAGGGTTTCTCCTCCATGGACTTCAGGTTCAGGTATCTGTACAGGCACTGTGATTTCACTAGCTCTTAGTGCTTCTAAGACAGGGATCAGCAAAGCACATCCCACAGGTCAAATTCAGTTCATCCCATGTTTTTGTTTATAGTCTTTGTGCTAAGAATGTTCTCTGTACTTTTAAATAGTTGAAGAGAGTCGAAAGGATAATATTTTGTGACATAGAATATTATAAGAAATTTACATTTGAGTGGCCATAATCCAAGTTTTGTTGGGACACAGTGACACTTACTCATTTATGTATCATCTACAATGGCCTTCATGCTACAACAGTGAGTAATTGCGGTAGATTCTATATGTTGGGCCGACAAAACTGAACTTTTAATTTAAAAAAAAGTTTGTTGACCCTGTTTTAGGCTACATTTTCTCCAAGTGCACTCCATAAAACATGACTTCTAAGGAAAATTCAGAATGTTAGATATTTTTAGAGTTTCATTGTCGATATATTTTAAAACAATGTGTTGTAGAAAGTTTCCAAAGCTTCCTCCTTACTCAGTATCTCTCTAATTTTGAGCATGCCAAAAAACGTGTAAGATAGCGCTATAGGATGTGGAGTTTCCCAGAACTGCTTGTATATTTGTTTATTTTCAGGAAACATAGCACCACTCTTTGGGAAAGCTGACCTCAGTAGATTTCTTGATCATAGGTTTTATTTGTCTTATTTCTAAAACCAGTTGCCAAAAATCCACAGCAGTATCATGGAATAGGATAGTGTTCTACTTAGAACTGAATCTAAAGCCTCTTGCTCCCAAGTATAGTTTGATTGTTCTCAAGGTTTCCAGTTTGATTCCAGCCAAAGTCTTAGGTATTTTGTATCTATCTATCTACCATACTTCAAGAGCTTCCATACGCACCCTAAAATGAAATTGTGGTAGAAGATTCACATCCTCCATGTGTAGGGTATGCTAAGAAGGGGTGGTTCCTGATCTATATGAGACTATACCATAGCCATGCACTGCTTCAGCTCAGGGTGATGGAGGGCCCAGCATGAGCCCAGGTTGGGTCAGCATGCTGGGGCACTCTAGAGAACAGAAGTTATGTGCAGGGGAAGCTGAGAAGCCTCCTGGGAGAGCATTAGGGGAGAAACAAACCAGGGACAATGAATCTGACTCAGTGAAATGGTCATAATTATTCTCTGGGAGGGGCAATCCTAAGAACAGTGTGGTCTCAGTCACTCAGATGTATCTTCTGGCCCAGTACCCACTGGCCACTTGTTTGAGTCCTGTAAGGAGAAGGCAATTGAGGAAGGAGGTTGTAAATAAAAACTAAGAGTTCTTTCTTTAACCTCTTAAAATCTTGAGGGCTTAGTGACACTGTTTCTAAGAAGGATGCATTCTTCCCACCGCATTGCAGGACTTTGGTTTGGAAAGTACTCATGGCAGTGGGGATGCTGCTGCTCAGGTGGCCAAGGTCACGTAGCAGCGCTGCCTGCTGGGGGCGCTATTTGCAATGCAGCAGCCGCACCGCACCACCTGCTCAGCAGGGCAGTGAGGGCAGGAAACTGTCAATCAGCAAGGGGCAACCTGGCCTGGCTGAACACCCAGCTAACTCTAAATCAGAAGAGCAGCAGTTGAGACAGCCATCAGCAGGAGCAGAGATTTTGGGATCCAGTGGGACAGACAGTGGGGCAAGGGGAGCAGCAGGGGACAAGCAACAGTATCTGCCAAGCCCACACTTATTAATGAGCACAAGTAAAACCATCTACTGTCCCGGAGGGGGGGTCCCAGAATCCTTGGGGGTAGTATGTATGGGGTTGCCATCCAGCCTTACGCTTGTGACTTTGTGACTCAGAGCTAGTGATATCTGATCTCATTCCTAGTCACAGATTGAAGGAGCTTGGGGAGATTTGGATTTCTTCTATATACTCATATAAACACAAATAAACTCGCACACTTGCATGTATATCCTATCCAAGATATGTGCTATGAATGTAAATGTTCACACATACCAAAGCTGTGCTTGTATATTAAATCATAAATTGTGAAAACGAGGTGGGGGTGGGTGGGAGTTGGGTGAGGGGTGTCTAAGCGCGTGAATCTTAGGGTCTCACCATTCCTGCTTCTGCTCTGCTTTGTCTGTTATGTGCTTCTACATAAGATTTCTTTTAAGAAAGATTTTCATGGCTAAAAATCAGTTTTGAAAACTCCCTCAATATAATCCAACCCTATCATTTTATAAATGAGGAAATGAGTACACGGACAGGTTCAACGATTTGCCTGTGGTCATGAAGACAAAAGTAATGAATTAAGGGCTCAAGTCCTGTGTTTTGTTGTTTTGCTTTGTTTTCCTATTACAGCCTGCAGAGGAAGAAAGAATATACACTAAAACAAAAAGCCAAAATATATTACAGAACTCCGTCTGTTTCTCGGTTTTAATGGTTGGGGGTTTGAGAATTGGCTTATTAGATCTTTTAATTTTCTAGCTATGATTTTATAGCAAAAGAAATATCAGCTATGGGGGCAATAATGTGGATTAAATTAATACAGTTTTGTATCAAATGACCACATTTAATACAATTTAAAATTTAAAGTTGAATTTAGACTCTACCAGACACATTGTACTAATCAGAAATATATAACAAAATGAATCATTGTGCTTTAGAAGGGGACTTGAAAAACATGGACCGCATTTTCTAAGCACAGAAGGAAACAAAAATGATGACAAGAAAGTTTGAGAAGAAATTCACAAGGAAATCTTCAGAGAGTAGAATTACCCTGGAGAAGAGAAAGCAAAAAAGGTGAATTTTTTTTTTTTCCCAGGAATCTAAAATGTCTCTTAACTGAGATGTGCTACATTTCTTATTTCCAAGGAAGACAGAGTAAGAATAGACCTTTACAAAGTACCATGAGAGATTTGTGTGGTAGAGTCAGGAGAATTGAGATGGTGATAGGGACCTTGGTGGTCCTCTAGATCTTGCAGAGTTGTAAGGATTAGAGATAGCGCTTGTTAAGTGCCAAGTACAGGGAGAAATGGTAGCTATTGTTATAAACTCGGATGACTCACAGTCTCTGTTATTTCAGAAAACATCAAGCATCTCCAGATGGTGGAGGCTGAAGGCAATTCACCAGGGAGTCATAGCTGGTAGGGAGGAGGAGGCTGGGGTGTCACTTTGGATAGGTGTATTAAATGGTCACTTAGATGGCACCCACACCTCAAGGATGTTACCTAGGTTTGAGTAGAGTGCTCTTCTATGCCCTGCCCCTGCCTCTGCCTCTCCTGCTGTCCAAATAGAGATTCCCAGCTGCCTGCTGTTCTTGTGCCAGAAGTCCATGGATGGGCAGTGGAATTAAGGCAGGCCATTAAAAAAAAACAAAAAAAAAAACAACAAAAAAAAACTTTAGGTGCATCTGATGTCCTAATTTCTTAATATGCTGCAATAAACATCTGAAACAGGATAAAATTCTGGACACAGATGGTTATCACAAATACCACCCCCTAGGTCACCTTTTTTCTTTATCATCAGAGAAGGAATCTGTAGCTGGTAGCTGTGGGACACACAGCAGCTAGAAAGTGGAGGCAGGCACATCATCCCAGAGGGGGCTGTGATAGGCACATACTCACATGGAAGATGATGGAGATGGTGCACACAGGAATTCCTAGCCTACCTGTGTAGGGAAAACTTTCTCTAACAGTGATTTTCCTCTGCGCTCACACCGCTACAATCATCAGCACGAAGACTTCCGTGAACAAATGCATGGGTTTTTCCCCCCACAAACAAAGCAGCAGACACCAGCTGTGTGTCCTCTAATTCAGTTCTAACACTACCAGGAGACACTGTAAGATCCCACAGGTTGAGGGCTCAGTCCCCAAGACTGCCCCCACAAAAGGTGCAGGTGTGGCCCTCTCTGGGACTTCTGATGGACTGGCTTCATGTTGGGGTTCCCTTGACCCCCTTTTTGGATGTGACTGATTTGCTGGAGAGGCTCACAGACCTCAGAAACACTATTACATTTACCGGTTTATTATAGAGGATATTGCAAAGGAAACAGATGAGGAGATGCATAGGGCAAGACAATGGGAGAAGGGGGGGTGGAGCTTCCATGCCCTCTCTGGGATGCCACCCTCCAGGAACCTCACCCTCCAGGAACCTTTCCATGTTCAGCTGTCCAGAAGCTCCCCAAAACCTGTCCTCTTGGGTTTTTCTGGAAGCTTCATGATGTCACCATTCCTTCCCCTAGGGTATAGGGTGAGACCCTCTCATGGAAGGGTCTTAAGACCCACAGTCAGAAAGGTGGGGGAACATAGAGTGAAAGGAGGGCAGGAGGTCAGAGGGCTGCCCCTGAAGCCTAACCCACCCAACATTATAACAAAAGACTGGAATAAGGGCTATGGGAGTTACGAGCCAGAAACTGTGGAAGAAAACCAATATGTGTCTTAACACCACACTAACACTTAGTACCTTGGCAGTGTACACAACAGGAGAACAGGACACTATCAACTCTTCACTTGTCGGTCTTCCAAGCTCTGTTTTCCTCTGAGTTTAGGTACAAAGTTCCAGTTCTGCCCTATATTCCAATTCTGCAAAGAATCAAGGATCAAAAGAGCTGCACAGAATGTTTTTGAGCAAATGGAAAGAGGAAGAGACTCTGGGTTATTTTAAAGTATGCCCCTGGCCGACAGACAAAATGGACCCCCTGTGGCTAACTGAGGTGCTCAGGGTTCAAACAGAACCAGGCAGCCATAGCTGGGTGAGAGAGTGGTCATGTACTTTGTGAGCTCAGAAAGATGTAAAAGTGTCACCAGACCTCCTTTCTACAATCAAGCCAAGCCAATTTCTATTGTCAGTGCCAAGGTAAACTGCAATCAGAACCATGCCCCAACACACACACACACACACACACACACACACACACACACACACACCATTTGAAAGAAACATCTGACAGAGACTTCTGGGTTTGGGCTTGGAAACCACCCAGTCAGGGCTCTACTGTTTGGATCAATCAGAACTGAAAAAGTTTAAATCTGTCATTTGCATGAATGAACCAGATCAAGAACCAGGGCAAGAAATTTCCCTATTTAAGTCAGACCCTCCCTCTGTTGTTTGGTGAGCCCACTTTCACTTGTGCTGAAGGATGTGCCTCCCCAGTCTGCAGATCATTTTTATAGAAAATAAAACTCTCCCTTTATCCTCCATAGATCTCATGGTCTTCTAATAACAGTTATTACTGATTTTTTTTTTCTGTCACACATGAAAAGGCCTAGTACAATGCCTGGTCCCTGGTGAGGAAAATGATCGATAAATAATTCATTAATATTAGCTGATAGTACACATAGACTCAAGCTGTCACATCTCCCCAACGATATCAGACATCAGTATCATCATTACTGAAATGCTTTCCACCAACACAGATATTCTGTGGTCTGCCTTCTTTCTTCCTCTCCTCCTCTTCCAACTTCCCTCATTCCTTCCTCCTTTTTAACTTCTTGCCACCTTCAAGGGCATACAAGGATAAAGATGTTAGAGGAGGGTCAGGTTGTCATAGAGTTGGTCTAATTCTCTCCAGGAGTGGTCACAAACAGAGCCTTTCAAATGTAAGGGAGGACAATGGTAACATGAATTGACTGAGTACATATCAAGTCTTACACTGTATACTTCACATGCACTAACTCTCCTACTCTTCACAACAAGCATGCAAGGTATGTCTACAATTATAATGGAGTTGCATGCATTTGGCTTATTCAACCTAGACAAATTCAACTGTGCATACTTGACCAAGAGAGAGGGATGGAGGAAGAGGACCTAGAGGATGAATTTAATATAATTTGCACAAGTGATTTTGCTCCCAATTCCACTCAGTGAACTTAGATCCAAAGAATGCACAAGATGTGAGTTCCCTCAACCTATCTCTGTTTCCAGGATGCTTCCCATGGTGTGAACATCTCACAACACCAGAATGATTCTGATGATTCCATTTACAATACAATTTTTTTTCATCCAAAATGGCCTGTAAACTGAGGCCAAGAATTTGATCTGTTTCACTGTTGGAGGGAAAGCTGGCCATGTAGACCCACTGGGAGATGATTTGGGAGAGAAACTTTACAAATATTTTGAAGAATTATCAGGAATAAATTTTGTCTGGGCATGGTAACTCAAGCCTGTAATCCTGCACTTTGGGAGGTCAAGGAGGGCTGATTGCTTGAGCTCAGGAGTTCAAGACCAGCCTGGCCAGCATGGTGAAACCCCATCTCCACAAAAAAATACAAATTAGCTGGGTGTGGTGGCTCACGCATGTAGTCCCAGCTACTTGGGAGGTTAAGGTGGGAGGATTGCTTGCCCCAGGAGACGGAGGTTGTAATGAGTCAAGATCGTGCCCCTGCACGATAGAACAAGGTGATAGAACAAGACCCTGCCTCAAAAAGATAAAAAAAGAAAGAATAAATTTTGACACATGCTATATCTTGCCTCATGTTTAGTTTTGTCTCATACATGACACTTCATTTTATCTCCATTTTACAGGTGGGAAAATAGAGGCTCAGAGAAGTTGAGTAACTTGCCTCAAGCCATATATTTGGCACCGAGATGTGATCTGAGCCAAGTGAGTCTGGCTCCAAAGCACATGCTCCTTCTGCTCAAGTCCACTTCAGCTTTCTCTTTAAGTCCAGTTTCAGACACTCACCTTCCTCTTGGCCATCTCCTGGCTGTCTGCATCATCTCGCTTTCCTCTCTCTTCCAAAGCCTCTGCTTAGGGCTATCTTGACAGTCATCAAGGGCCAGGGTGGACATTCGGCCAGATCACACTGGGCCGGCCATACTGGGCCTTCATCTGTTGCAGGCTGTCATCTGTCCTAATGGCCACACTGCCTTTCCAGTTGTTGGGATATGTATGCCCAAGCATTACTCCTTGTCACCCTGATACAATACTAAAGAGAGATTTATATAAAACACAAGTAGCATTCTAAGTAATTTTAGAATGACTTTGCCACTTGTGTCATGGACGGTCACTGATATCTTCATTTTCCAGAGCTAAGAACTAAGGTCCAAAGAGTGTGTCTTGCCCAAGTCCACACAGGAGGTAAGTTGGGACCTGAACACACGTGATTCTATATCATTTCATGCTCATGTTTGTGCCCTGCCCAGGAATCCCCACACCCAGCTGCCTCAGTCTTTGCTGAGAATTTATGGTGACAATTGATGGGACTCTCTTCAGGAGAATGACAAGTTGCAGGCGAACTCTTGGAACAAATGTGGATTGTCTTGTCTTCATTTGGAATGTATGACAAACTCAGAGGGCCGTGCCAGAATGCAGAGCCACTGGGGGCTTCAGGACCCCCTGGGGGTGTAGGGGGTGTTGTGTGTCTGCCTTGTTTTGATCCATTCTACTGCTCCTGATAATGGCACTGGCTCTACCAGTGGCCCAGATCCTTCACTCGCAGAGGAGCTTCCCGAAGAGGAGCGAGCTCTCCTGCCGTCACCTCTGGTGTCACCCTATAGGATATTAAAACCAACTCAAGATTGTGTTGAAAACTGTTTTCCTTTTGAGGATGCTAATAAGAATAAGATCATATCCATGGGTATGGATCACGGCAGGATTTTCCTTCAGCTGAGTCTTTTAATGAGCCATTACATAATGAGGGCTGAATCTACACGCAGTTTCTGCGTGCTAGCCAAGGTTTAAAGACTTTTATAATATTTTCCCCGAGTCCCACCCGCTTCGAAGCCCTGGCTTTAATTCTTTTAAACAGGAACATTAATTGGCTGTTAAGTAAAACAGGAGAGAACACAATAAATTTATGATATTTTGAGAAACTATGCCAGTTCTCAAGCATTCAGAGAAACAAGCTTGGCTTTTATGAGGTAATTATGATTTAGTGTTTTCTCTTGCCCTGTTGAGTCTGTGGGCTGCCTCTAAAATGGATCTGGAATGAATGTCAAAGTCAGGATTTACAGCCAAACCTTTTCAACATATAAAGCACAGGAGAAGTGTATTGTTTTGTTGGTTTTCTTTTCCCCCCAAGCA
>NW_016822715.1:368533-539367 GCF_001698545.2 Rhinopithecus bieti | reverse complement strand
CCAACCCCCCGCCTGCCAAACTATCTTTAAAAAACCCTAGTCTCAGCTGGGTGCGGTGGTTCACGCCTGTGATTCTAGCACTTTGGGAGGCCGAGGCAGGTGGATCACCTGAAGTTGGGAGTTCGAGACCAGGCTGGCTAACATGGTGAAACCCCATCTCCACTAAAAACATAAAAATTAGCCGGGTGTGGTTGCAGGTGCCTGTAATCCCAGCTATTTGGGAGGCTAAGGCAGGAGAATCGCTTGAACCCAGGAAGCAGAGGTTGCAGTGAGCCAAGATCGTGCCATTGCACTCCAGCCTGGGCAACAAGAGAACAAGAGTGAAATTCCATCTCAAAAAAAAATAAAAAATAAAAAACCCTAGCCTCTGAATTTCAGGGAGGTTGATTTGAGTAATAATAAAACTCCAATCTCCCGGTTAGCCAGCTGCACCTGTCTTAAACTCTTTCTGTATTAGAATTCCCCAGTCCTGATAAATAAACTTAATCTGGGCAGTGGGTAAAATGAACCCGTCAGGCAGTTACAGGATCTTAGGCAGTTGTTACTGAACTGAACTTGGGTCCACTCACCCAGCATGCAAAAAAAGCCAAACACTGACACTGAAGTTTGTAGCAAGAGAAAGTGAGGCATTTATTGCAGTGTTCCAAGCAAGGAAGATCGGGCAGCTCACACTTAAGACCCAAACTCCCCAGTTGTTTACAAGCAAGAGTTTTCAAGGGCAGGGGTACATCTCAGGAAAGCAGAAGTTACAGGCAAAATGGTAAGTCAATACATAGAGGTTAAACATTAGTTTGGCCCAAAAAGGTAGGATATCTTGAAGACAGGGCTTACAGGTCATAGGTGGATTCAGAAATTCTTTGATTTGCAATCGGCGAAGGGAGCGAGGCTTTGTCTAAAAACTCAGGGTCAGCAGAAAGCAATGTTAATTAAGGGTTTGGTCTGAGGGTGAGACTTTCTTGAAGCCCCTCAGGAAGAAATTTATAACAAAAAACGTTGGTCCGAATTCAGTCCTCACTGCCCCATTATCTGAGCTCTGAGCTCTATGTGACAGCGGTTGGCGTTTCCCACCTGATGGAGGTCTGGGTTTCTGAAAAGCGACTCAGTAACATATGCTAAGTTGTTATCTTTTATTTTCTTTGGGGAACCAAATCACTTTGTGACTCTAACTTGCTTAAGACAGTATTGCTTAAATTATTACTGTCTCCTTGCTTATTAGGATGTTCATTAACTTCTCAAGGCTAGTAGGTGCCTGGAATTTTCCTTGAAGAAACTCAAGATTTTTCCTTTATTTCTCTGGAGGCCTCTAAGAGGGGTCCCTGCTCCATCTCACAGTCACCTTGCCTCTAGGAACCACCCATCCCCGTTTCTTAATTTGTCAAATAAGGTAGTGAGTAGTTTCAAAGTCCTCTTCCAACTCTAAAATGTTAAGATTACCTACATATGGGCCAATAGTATTACATTAGGTCAACTTGGTATATGCGTGTTTGTCTTCAGAGGTAACAGAAATAGGGGGAGGGAACGATGTGACAAAGACTCTGATCTTAACCAAACTTTAGTCAGGTTCCTCTAAGCCCTCTAGACCTTGACCTTCAATGTCTGTCCTCATTGGGCCTGTATCACCCAGTTTTAGCAAAAGCAAAACTCTTGTCAGTTTAGAGAGAATTCTTCACTCTCAATATCAGATCACCCTCTACAGCTGACCAAATTCCTCATCTTCCATTATCCCCCAGTGATATCTGATCACCTTGGCCTGTCTTCAGCAAGAATCCCATTAGGTCAGTTTAGCAAAACTCCCCCTACCTTGGATGTCTCTTCTTCATGTTTTCCATCCACCCCCTGCATCCCACCCCTATGCTCCTTGGTTATAAATAAATCCCCATTTTTCGGAGTTGAGCCCAGTCTCTCTCCCCTACTGCAAGATCCCTTTACAGTAGTCCCCTTCTTGAATGTGGGATGTGATGAGGTTTCTCTTCAAATAATCTGATCAATCTTTTATTCTTTAATTCATAATATGCCCCTCACCCCATTTTTCTCCTTTTTTCCTTCTTGCCTTTATTAAATGCCCAGGCACACCACAGTATCAAGTGTTATCAGTACCAGCTCACATTCCTTTCCTAATTTAAAAAAAACTAACTTTCTGGCTCATTACAGACACCCCTTCCCCTTTCCCTCCACTTTCTTTTATGTGTCCACCTTTATCAAAAAAAAAAAAAAAAAAAAAAAAACAATCAAATGTTTAGCCAACCAAAATTAGTTTAGATTGTATAACCCACCCCTGGCCAATGGGGAAAGGGCACAGGGGCAAGACTTGCATAAAAAATAAAGGCTTTCGTGCCTCTTTGTTCAGGTGTGCTCTCATGACAACTGGCCAAGGAGGCACCCCTCTGCGCAAAAATAAGACTGCTTTACTAAAAATCCTCTGTTCAAGTGTTCAATTTCCTTAAAACTTTGAGCGTTATTCCTAACATTGAATAAAGTCTTCCTTACTGCCTTTAACAAGTCTCTGAATAATTTTCTTTTCTTTAGCAGATGTTAGAAGTTGTGAAAGAAAAAGGCCCATTCACCATGCTTCTTTATCTCCACCAGGAACCCTTCTGTGGCCTCCTTATCAGTGCAGCCCACCTTTTCCAGGGTAAGGGGACCGCACTGACATGCTCTGGTGTTTTGAGGGGCAGAGAGGAGAGAAAAGATAGATGCCCATTCAAGATTGTCAGCTTTTTGATATGGTCAGACCACAGTTATCCAATTGAAAAGTGGTTTTGCTTTGCTTTCTTCTGGTTTCTATCTCACAGGACAGTGCATGGTGATTGTGCCTGGCAAGTTGGAAGGAGGAAGTTTCACCTTTGTCTTATTCTCCAATGTCTTCAAGGAAGAAACCACATGTAGCAGCTCAGACCAGAGACTAGAAATCGCCTCTGAGCATCTTATTAGATTACATATTAAATGTGAAGGTGTTCAAGACATGCCACCCCAGAAGAGACTGCTTTGGTACATTGATTATTTTAAGCTGAAGGCACTTGAAAACAGCAAATCCAAGGAAACACTTTCTCTGAACTTCCCTTATCGGCCTAAAGACAGATCCTCCAAAAGGAACTCAATTGTTTCCCTCCTTCATCGTGGTCAGTTCCATTAACCAGGAAGATTAACTCTTCTCACAGGACAGGAGATTAGAAGTCCACATTGCCCCACTGTGGTTTGAATGTGTCCATGTCAAAATCCAGATGTTGCCAGTGCAGTGGTATGAAGAGGTGGGCACTTTGGGAGGTGAGTGGGCCATGAGGGCTCCTCCCTGGTGAATGAGATTAGTCCCCTTACTAAAAGTCTTGTTGGAAGGAATCTGACTGTCTTGCCTTTCCCCCTTCAGCCATGTGAGGACGCAGCAAGAAGGCCCTCACCAAACACCGGACGCCGGCCCTTGATCTTAGGCTCTTCAGCCTCCACAGCTGTCAGAAATAAATTTCTGTTCTATATAAATTACCCTACCTGTGTTAGGTTTTTAGCAGCACAAAACGGGTGAAGATACACCCCCAGATGAACTTTGTCACCAACTATCATATCTCCCATTTATTCTTCTAAGGGCTCATCCATCCTCCTAAAACTCGTTTCCTCTCCCCAACATCACCCACACCACTGCTCTACACACCTTCCCCTATGAGGCTGCCATCTAAACTCCTAAATCTCACTATCTTTTTAGGTAGTCACTTTTTTCCTATGATGTTTCTGTGTATAACTTTCTTCCTATTAATCTGTCTGTCATCAATTTATTTCCTAGGCCTAGCTGTCAAACCTAGGAGGGTAGGGGGAAAGTCTCTCCCATCCTTACATATGCAATATATTTTGTATTATATACAGCACCACTGACAGTATAATGCATCTGTCATCATATATTCTATATAACTTTATCATATAACACAGTTTATTATAACTACAACTGATTGAATATTAACTGTGTGCCAGGCTTGCTATTATGTATTTTTCTGATGTTTTCTCATTTAGTTTAGATAATGTAGTTTATTTAAATGGCAATTCCAAATAACATACGATGTTAATTTCTTTCAAAGATTTATTCTGGCTTCAGCATAAAGAAATTAAGACACATAGAAAATGGCCCAGCAATAAGAGTGTCCTCAAAAAATAGATGAGAATAATGAATTCTGGATTATTACAAATCCTAACCCTTCCTGTCCCCTACCACCTCCTCCCATTCACCCTAATCAAACACACACGTCCTTAAAGGTCTAGTATAAAATAATTCAGGGATCCCATTATATTCTAAAACCTTCTCAGCTGGGATAATTGACTTTGGAAACTCCCTTTTCCCCACGACTCTCTCTCATATGCCAATATCTCCAACACATAGATAATTTATGAAAACAGAGTAGACACTTTTTAATAATTAAGTGATAGATAATAGGAGCTTTTAAAATAAGCTGTAAGAGCTTGGAAAAGGAATGGGGGCTAGCATGGTTAGTCATCTGCATATTTATTTACAATGACCCAAAAGGCTATTCATTTTATACCCCATTATCTGCAACCAGAGACCCCAATAAGTTTGCTTTCTCTGCTAGCTGGATGATTTTCCAGCAGGCATTTGGGAGCCGCTGTCAGTGGGAGGGAGAACTGCAGAACCAGATGCCTGCCCCAATCTAAATCACCCATATCACCCACTCTATTCTCTCCAAATTACAGTGCAAACAATAACACAGGTAAAATTAGCCAAGACACTAATTATGTGGTGCAAATGTGTAAAGGATATAGAATGATAAATGGCAAACGCAGAACATGTTGTGTCATATCTTGTAATCTCTGTGACTACCGAGCCCAGGAACAAAGGGAGAATTGTGCTCTGTTTGTCTAACATGCTCCATATCACAAATTGGAAATCCTTCCTAATTAAGATATTGTTAAATGTCCTTTGTTAGCAGATTTTAACAATGTTAATTAGGAGGTTAGAGTGATCATTGTTCATCTAGCAAACAATTAGGGTGATTTGCACTGTAGCTTTTGAGAAACTTCTCAGCAAATCAGGAGTTTCCTCTCTGCAGAGAGGGGAGCAGACCACAGAAGGAAGAGGACAGGCAGGAGGAGTAACATTTTTAGCTTAGGGCCAGGGTAAAGCATGAGGAATTGTTAGATGTGGACCTAGTAGCCATTGAGGTATCAGTGTTGACCTTGACCTGGTGGCATCACCATGTTTACAGCAGGTGCGCTATTTATCCCCAGTTCAGGAAAGCCTGGTCAGAGAAAGTGTATGAAACAGCAGGAACCCCTTTCAGGGGCCTTCCAAACTACCCCTCCCCACCTAGCAGAAAACAAAGGGAAATTTTTGAGTCCCGTCAAGGGAGATTCCAGGCACCTAGCTAACCCTGCAGCCAGCAATTAGGGAAGTAAATGAATAACCTGCTAAGCAGGAAGGTAATAGTAACTTAAACAATAGCCACCCAGTAAGCCAGAGTCACAAGATGTTTGCTTCCCTATAGAAACTAAAGATAACATCTTGACAAGTTCTTGAGCTGTTTTTCAGAAACAGGATCCCCACCAGATGGACAATGCTAACCACTGTCACATAGACCTCAGATAAGGGGGCACTGAGGACTGAACTCTAACCAATGTTCTTTGTTCTAAATTTCCTCCTGAGGAGCCTGGAGAAAGTCACACCCTCAGGCCAAACCTAAACATTGCTTTCTGCTAACCCCAAGTTTTTAGACAAAGCCTTGCTTCCTTAACCAATGGCAAATCAAAGTATCTCTGAATCCACCTCTGACCTGTAAGCCTCTGCTTCAAGATGTCCCCCTACGAAGGGCCAAACCAAAGGGTAACTTCCTTGTTTTGGTTTACAATTCCTTGTATTGGCTGTATGCAACCCTTCCTTGTCTTGGTTATGACTGCAACTATACATTGAATGCCTTTAAATGTCCATTTCAAAGTACATTTCAGGAAAGCAGAAGTTGCTGTTGTAAAAACCCTTGCTTGTCATCCTGGGAGTTTGAGTCATAAGTGTTAGCTGCCCATTTCTCCTTGCTTGGCACCCTGAAATTCATGCCTCTTTTTCACTGCAAATCCCAGTGGTGTTTGTTTTTGGCTTTTGGCTTTTCTGTGCACTGGGTGGGTGACCCAAAGTTTGCTTCAGTAACACGCAGTTTTCAGGTTTCTTAATCGTCTGGTCGAGTGAGGGTATCTTCCTAAGGCAACAAAAATAATGCCATGCCAGCCATATTTCAAAGTTTTCTAAAGTTAGAATTTATTATTTTTAGCAGCAGATGAGCCTGGGCTCCTTCTGCTATAGTCTCCAATCCCTGCCACTTCTATGCCCCCAACGTACATCTGCATGATAAAAAAAAAAAAACCACTTGGCAGGCTTTTTTCCTTTTCTTTCTTTCCTTCCCCGCTCCCCACAGCCTGATACTTGTTAAAGGGATGGACGTAGGGAGAGAAGGAAAGGAGGAAGGAAGGAAGGAAGGAAGGAAGGAAGGAAGGAAGGAAGGAAGGAAGGAAGGAAGACAGGACTTTGCATTTTGCTACTTTGAAACTGGAAATATGAGAGCAAAGTATATTTTGGGAGGACAGAATTGGCCATTTGAAAATTACCAGAGCACGTTAGTTGTTTTGAGAATCTCATTCTCTCTTGGCAAAGGTGCCCGTGCAGAAGGAGGGCAGGCATCCCAGTGAGAGGAGGGATGGGATTGGAAATCCAACGTAAAGACTCTGAGTTCTATTCTAGGTTTCACCGATAATTTCTCATACAAACTCAGGAAGTCACTTAACTAAAAGTCACACCTGCTTGAAAATGGCACTAAGTTTCTAACCACACACACCCAACACTTGGGGGAAAAAATCCTAATAGCTGTCAGCAGCTGCTGGGTGCTGGGCACTGTGCTAGGTGCTTTACATAAATTTAATCACAGCCAGCACTTAGCTTTGACACTAAGGGTCCTGAGGCCAATTTAAGTGGCTCTCAAGTCTCTTTTATCCTTGGGGGGCCCCATCTGCTGGGGGAATAAAAAGCCCTTTTATGTTCTACAGCCTCACAGACCACCCACCCCAGCAGTTTGTACTTTGTCCCAAAAACCCTCCATCTAATTAGCAGGGCACAATTTTGATGAAATATTGAAGTAAATTATTCATGCCTGTCAGTAATCAAATATAGATGGGTCATCTTTAAACTGTTACCACGTCTGTCATTTGCTTTAAAGTACTTTAGCATAGATAATGTGATGTCATGTCCATATTAGTTACCTAAAGCCACAACCTAAGCGACAGTAATAGGAATTTACCTTGTAGGAATCTACCTTCAGCAGTGTTCTTATCAAGCAAGCTCAGAAATGGGGATCACTGGGTATTCACTGGGGAAGCCAGTGGCATGTTCTTCAGCATGATGGCTATTGTAAATGGGCTCTCGCTGAGGAAATTTGAGCTGAGTCCTATGAAGTTAAGTGTGAAGATGAACTCAGTTTTCTGTTTCTTTGCACTGGCATAAATATGTATTCAGCTGTGCCTCAGTGCTCCTGGCCTGCCCTATTTTTTCCCCTAAGTGCATCCATTGCCTGGCACAGAACAGATTCTCAACACACATCCCTTGAATGAATGAGAAAAGCTACTCTGTCCCAACCAGGGAAAATTTAAGTAGGGTGGAAAAACCACCGACCTTTTTCAAGACCTGATGGAAAACCTTGGCAGGTGAATATTACCCTGTCCAAATTTCCAGACAGTGCTCCCAGGATTTCCTGTGTTGCCATTTGAACCCTTCAAAAACGCCAAAAAACCATTTACTTCCATGGAGAACTCTTGGTCTTCTTAAAGCGGGTCAACTTTTCCAGCTGTCTTTATCCATGGGCAGCACTGACGGAGACCATAAACTCATCCAAATTTAGGCACACAATAAACTGGAGGAGTGGAGAGGGTATTCAGGCTATGAAATTCTGATGGCTCATTACCATGACAAAGGTTGTAACAACTTGGACAGGAAGCCGAACAAAAGGCAGCCACCGTTCTATTTACAATTCTAGGATTGTATTTGTAATCTCTCTTTGCAGGAGAAAGAGACCGCCAGTAAAAAAAGACTGAAACACAATAGGAAGAGAGAGTCCACAATGCCGAGAGACACCAAAGGGATCAGAGTATGAGCACACACACTATGTGTGTATATCTTCTCTGTGTATGTACACAGTCGATGAGAGTAAATTATTGTCATGGGTAAAGGTTTAACATTATTGACCTATATGATAGCTTTTAAAAAATATATGCAACATGGCTGGAATGCCAATTTGAAGTGGAGAAGCATTTAGGAAAATGAATAGGCTGAGCTGGAGTATTTTCATGGAACAGAGCAAGCCTCTTTAATTTGTTCACTGCAGAGAGCCTGAGAGTAAGCTAACATTGTAACCTGCTAAGTAAAGCACCATGAACGTGATTAATAATGCAGAGAGGGAAGGCTTAAGAGTTATTGTGCTGTGCTGGTTCTGGTTTCAGGAAGGCAATAATTGTTCCAAAGTCACTGACAATTTTGGTTAACAAGTGATACAAATGGATCGGGTCAGTTGGCCGTTCTCTGGGGTCCCTCCCACACCCATAGCAGCTAAACTCTGCAAATTCTGATTCATTACCATTGACTCCCCTTTTGTTACCTATCTAGCCGGTGTCTATAGTTGGGAAGTGTGTGGTGGCAGGGACCATTCAAAAGGGCTCCACCGCCTCACAGTCCCTGGAGCTCAAGGAGCAAAGACATTGCTTTTGTTCAAATGGAAAAGAATGAAACCCACATTCTATTCTATTGTCCCACTGCAAGCCAGGCTTTTTAATTGGCATGTTGGAGTCAGTATTTAAAGAGGTGTGCAATGACAGCTCAGAAGTGAGGCATCATGGGGCAGCAGTGACTTCACCTCCAGTTTAATCCTGGTTGGAATTCTTGTGTGCTGTTACTGTTCCTGGCTCCTAGGAAATGTGTGTGGTTGCTGTTATTGGAGAGGCAGATAAGGCTGCACTTAGATTACAGGGTTGCACTTAATATGTTGCATTAATCCTGTGCTCTGATGCATCGATCCTTGCTTTCCCCTCCACCTCCTCGGCCCTTGATAAACATTAAGAAAGTTGGTGCCTAACCACACTTCTCATTCTGCTTCCTCTGGTTTCCGTCTTGTTAGGTGCACATGAATAAAAATGTCACTTTGTTAATCCCGTTTATGCTTGCAAAGTGCCCCTCATGTGAACACCTGAGGATGAGACAGACAATTAACATTGAGCAATTCAATGCAACAAACATTTATTGAACCTCTGACTGTAATTGATCGAAGGCCTTGAGTCATTAACAAAATTGCTTTTGTGACTTTCATGACAAAGTCAAGGTGATTCTTCCAGTTAGCCATGTGAGTGTGTGTTTATGTCTGCTGGTGATGTCTAGGACGTTTGGTGCTGATGAGTATATCCAGCATAGGAGACCAGAATATGCCACCCCAAAATATGCCTTTTTAGCATGAGGATTATTTTGAGCTGATTATTTTGAGAAACTGCAGACACAGGACTGAAAATGGAGTATAAGTTACCCTTTTGCAAAGGAAATTTGCATCTATAAAGGAAATCTCCATTTGTAATCTCCATCCCTCTCTGTACCAGGAAGGGAAGAATGACTAAATCGACTCATCAATGAAGAAGGCATTCACATGAATCGGCATAACAACCTTACTCTTGTTTACCCTACTTTTCCTGGATAACTCCCTATTAGTGGGCTTTCCCATGTCTTTCTTTGTTTCACTTAAAGAATATATTTAAGCAAACTACTCAGAATCCTATGGTCCATGTCTACTCAGGGGGGCATCAGCCTACTGTCTATTAACTTGCATTAAGACTGGCTCTAGGGTTTCTCTGATCTGATTTGATGGAAGGCCACAGTATGGATGATTGTGGAGAGTGTATTCCTACTATAAAAGTATTCAATTTATGATTTATAGAACTGGAAAATCTGGTTATCCTCGCCTAGCCTTCATTTCACCCAGCCTGCCAATCCTCAAATACTAAGCATCATTACTCTTTTTATACACATACATGTATTCTTAAGTCATCTGTCTTTTAAATCACCTTACTCTTAGATAATGCAGTATCAAATGTGTAGTAGAACGGTGCATCAATGGAGGGAAATATACTTCATTTTCTGAAAATGCTAAAATGAGAATTTTCTTCAAAGCCAAAGGGTAGGATTAAACCAGTTTTCTTCTTCTTAGTACTTCAGACTTGTATTTTCTGAAGAATTTTCTTTCAAGTTTAATTCTGAAAACAGAGGATTCAGGGGTATTTATTATTATATGGAAGTAATACAAGCTGATAAACACAAGCTATTAAAACAATAGTACTTTTATTAATCGGTGTATTTTCCTAAAGAGCAGCTTGTCAAGATGTATCAAAAGCTTCTTTAAAATGTGCACACTTGTTGACCTAGTAATCCCCTTTCTGGAATTTATCAGAGAGAAATAAATAGATGAATGGACAAAGACTATTTAGACAAATGACTGAAGACATTTATTGTAGACTTGTGTATAATGGGGATAAATTTGGAATGTTTTAAATGTCTAGCCATAAAAGATTTGTTAGGTAAAAGATGGTATATTTACACAATAGAATATATGATGACAATTAAGAATGCTGTTGTAGTAGAAGAATATATATTATCTTGAGATAATTCACCCAGTGTGTGATCAAGTACAAAAAGCAAGTTCTACAATATTCTGTAGGGTAGGTGAAGGGTGGTGCCAGATACTCCACCCCAAAATATGCCATATACTTTGGCATATGGATTATTTTAAGCTAGAGGCCATTGAGAATCAGCAGACACAGGAAAAACTCTAAAAACAGGTCAAAAGTTTTCCTTTTAAAATTGTAAAGGATGTCTCCCTTTCCTGTATAAGAAAGAGGAGGACTTTTAACAACTCTCATTAATGGAGAAGGTACTGACTTACTTCTGCATAACAAACCTCAATAAACAATCCCTGTTTACTATACATTTCCTAGGTCTCTCTCTCCTAGCAGCCCAAACCCCTTTTTCCTTGTTTTAGCCTAAGATGGTATATAAGCCCTCTAACCATGCCTTTGGTTTACTTATCTTTGGGTGCTCCCATATGTAAGCATAATATACATATTAATAAGTCTGTTTGTTTTTCTCTTGCTAGTCTGTCTTTTGCCAGTCTAATTTACAGGGCCTCATCTGAAGAGCCTAACATGGGCAAAGGAAGAGTTTTTTCCTCCCCTACATAGGATCCCATTGTAAGAAAATAATTGGAATATTACATGTAAAAAAAAATAACAGCAATTACTTTAGAATTGTGGTATTATAATTAAATTGTATTTTTTTTTATCAATGTAGCCTAAATTTTTGGCTATAATCATGTATTCCTTGTGTAATTCTTTGAAAATAATTAAAACCATACCAAAATGCTTAGATTTTCTGTCTTTCTTAATTTGAATGTGAAGTGATACCTTCCACCACCACTGACTTTGTCAAGAAGGAATTTAGTAAAACACTAAAACTGGAGTTCATGAGAGACAATGGCTAATTTTACGTGTCATCTTGTCTAGGCTATGCTGCCTGGTTGTTTGGCAAACACTTGTCTAGATGCTGCTGTGAAGATATTTTTTCAGATGTGATTAACTTCAAGTCAGACACTTTGAGTAAAGCAGGTTATCTTCTCTAGGAGACAGAAAGAAATCTTTGTTCTCTACTCTTCTTAGGTTCTCCAGCTGAGGCTCTATAAGTAAGACTGACAAAAGACAGATTAGCAAGGGGAAAACAGATGTTTATTAACATGCGCATTGCATATCCACATGGAAGCACTCAGGGATGAGGAACCCAAAGGGGTGGTTAGAACCTGGGCTTGTATACCATCTTATGCTAAAACAAAGGAAAAGGGGCTTAGGGCTTTGGAGGAAGGAGGATAGTTATGGGAAGGTGACCAGGAACAGTATGATGACCAAGCGTTGCTTATTAAGGCTTGTTACGCAGATTTAAATCAGTGCCTTCACCATTAATGACCATTGTTTAGAGTCCTCCTCTTCCTGGTACAGAAGGGGACACCTCTCACAAAAGGAAATTTCCTTTACAAAAGGAAAAGTGTGACCTGTTTTAGAGTTTTTTCTGTGTCTGCTGATTCTCAGTGTCCATTAGCCCAAAATAATCCATATGACAAAGAGGCATATTCTGGGATGGCATATCTCTGTACTCTTCACCTCATAACCTGCATAGCCTTCATCCAATCAGTTGAAGATCTTGATAAAAAAGACTGGGGTCTCCTGAAGAGGAAGGAATTCTACCTCCAGACTGCCTTTGGACTTTGAACTCAAGACTAAACTATCAATTCTTGCTGGGATTTCCAGAGTGCCCGGCTATCCTATAGATTTCAGACTTGCCAGTTCCCATAGTCATGTGAGCCAATTTCTTAGGATAAATCTCTTTCTCTCTCTCCCCCCCCCCCTCCCTCTCTCTCACTCTCTCTCTCTCTCTCTCACACACACACACATTGATTAGTTCTGTTTTCCTGAGAACTTTGACCAATACACCAGGTTAATTGCATAAGGTCATTTGCATAAGGAATTCTGATGCCCTGGAAACAGAACATTGGTGACTGAGTTATCACAGAAGTTGTATTGATTGGAATTGGGCAGCAATGCTATCTGCTTCATCTCAAGTGACTTCCATTTGAGGAAAGATTGGCTGCTCAGTTGTGCTTGCTGGTTTGGCTGGTGCGCTGAATTAATGGGGCCAAATAAGAGCTGAAGTTGACTGGCAGATGCCAACTGGCTTTCAACAATAAAGACCTCAGCGCCAGCAAGGACTGTGGTTCCTTCCCTGGCTGTGTGGAGCAACAGACACCCTTGAGGTGCTTGCTACTCGTGGCTGCCACGCCATTACACCTGGGAAAGGACACCAGGAGAAGGTCTCAAAGCTTACTTGAGCTATACCCTCATTAAAGGTTAAAGCTGTGTGATCCAGAAACACAGTCAGCCCAGTAAGGATTTACTTGAAAAATAGACCCTGAAGCCTTCTGAGGGCAGGGATGTTGTTTAACATTCCTTTACTTCCTTAGCATCCAGCACACTCCCCAGCACCTACTAGGTCTTCAGTTAACTAAAGAAATGCTAAATAAATAGATGAAAGAAAGAATGAATGGGTGCTCTGCAGATTTAAGGGAAGTCAACACAGGCTTGGAAAGGAAAATCCAACTTCAGAAGCTGTCAGGTAATATCCTGCAAGGATAGAGGTACAGCCACTTTAATTGGCACTCACATTTCATTCTGAGCCATGTGTAGTGAACTGGGCGGGTGACGTTGTCACCTTATCATTGTATCACACATCTCACCTCCTCACCTCAAATGGTCCCCAGTCATTCTCTCTATAAACCACAAGTAAAGCAACCAAGGAAAAAATCTGTAGTGAAATAGCAGAAGTTTCTACAACGTAGTTTCATTTTGTTAAAAAGGCAGAGGAAGCTATAAAAGTTGGGGAGAAAATTGGAGCAGATGCAAGGAATACTGTTTTCGCGTGTGTTCTTAAATAAGGTAATTGAAGAGATGGCAATTGGCAAAGGGGAAATACATGTTTGTAATGGATTCTCCAATGAGCAAAAAGCAAAAATGAGGCAAACATCAGTGTGTGCTTGTCTGTTCCTTTGCTTTCCTGCCTGGTATCTTCCCATGCCACTGTTTGCAAAAAGCCCTTGGGAGGTGATCTATTAAACAAAACATTCAAATCTGACATTTCCAGAAAGGCAATTTCCTTTATGCTTCTCCTAGCTGTGACCCCATATTTCTCCTAGCCTTCGACCTCCCTTTTATTTCTGTTTTTACACCATATTTCTTCAGCTTCTTTTCCTACCACTCAAGAGTTATAAGATCCTAAGATGTTATCAATCATGCTCAGATAGTCTAAGATAAAAACGAACCCATAGTCTGAAAAGTGTAAATGAAATCATGCCACGGTGTGGTTGGCTCATTTCAAGCAGAGGGCAAGATGGAGTTAGAAGGCGAAGAGATTTATTGAAGATAACATCATGAAGGATAAAGGTGAGAGGGAGCAGGGGTGATCAGGAAAAGCCTTCAGGCTACCATTCAGATCTGATGCCTGTGAAAGAAGAGGGATGGGCCAGGCATGGTGGCTCATGCCTGTAATTCCAGCACTTTGGGAGGCTGAGGCAGGCAGATCACCTGAGGTCAGGAGTTCAAGACCAGCCTGACCAACATGGAGAAATCCCATCTCTACTACAAATACAAAATTAGCCAGGCGTGGTGGTGCATGCCTGTAATCCCAGCTACTCGGTAGGCTGAGGTGGAAGAATCACTTGAACCTGGGAGGTGGAGGTTGCGGTGAGCTGAGATGGCACCATTGCACTATAGCCTGGGCAACAAGAGCAAAACTCCAACTCAAAAAAACAAAAACAAAAACAAAAAAAGACATGGATTAGTGAGGATTCTCCAGAGAAACAGAACCAATTAGAGATAGTTTGTTTATTTGAAGGAATTAGCTCATGCAATTGTGGGGAGTGGCAAGTCTGAAACCTGTAGGGCACGCAGGCTGGAAACTCAGGTAAGAGTCAATGCTACAATCTCAAAGCAGATTTTCTTCTTCTTTGGCAACCCTCAGGTTTGTTCTTAAGGTTTTCAACTGACTGCATGAGGCCCACTCACATTATTGAGGGTCATCTAATGTACTTAAAGTCAAGTTTTTACAGTGAATTGTCAGGCAGACATGAGCAGGGTAGGGGAGCTCCCCTGACCCCATCAGGGACATTGGGCAACAATCAGGTGATGGTCAGGCGGTTGTTAAACTGACCCTCTAAAATAATAATTGGTCACAGTCAGCATCAGGGAAAGGTAGTCTCCCAACAGAAAGAAAATACGTGAAGCTGGTGATCAGCAGCTTCCTGATAAGATCTCAGGAGTTGGGCAAGTAGGCTCAAGCATGCACCCTAACAGGCAAAATGGCAGGGTTTACCTGGTATATTACCTTCTTCTAAGAACACTCGACTGGTAGGGGAAAAACACCTCAAGCAAGCATGCACACAACTTCAATAAACACACTGCACATGCCACCCCTCCTGAGTGCTAGCAGGCCACTGTGCGTGCAGACTGCCCACTCCAAGGGAAGAATCAGAGGAGAAGGGGTACAACCCCCTGGAAGCCTGCTAGTGTAGAAGACCCCAAGTCAAAGGTCAAACAGTGGATTTGATCTCTCGAGTCATCCACTTAGCCCTCTTCGAACTGTACTTTACTCCCTTTCATTCCTACTCTGATACTTTTTTAACAAACTTTCACTGCTTCTCTAAAACTTATCTCGGTCTCTCACTGCCTTATGCCCCTTGGTAGAATTCCTTCTTCTGATGAGGCAAGAACTGAGGTTGCTGCAGACCCGTACAGATTCGCCACTGCTAACAAACTGACCATAAATGCTAACCACATCTATAAAACACATTTATAGTTACACTTAGATTAGTGTTTCATTATATGACTGTGCATTGTCACCTAGCCAGGTTACCATGTAAAACTAATGATCATAAGGGGGAAAGGGAGGAAGGTAGGGTTGGAAGAATCTTCACCTACAGGGCAGCTCTGAGAGACTGTCAACCAGTCTAATGAGGAACTCTGGAGCAGAGTCCCACATTAGGCAAATATTGGTAAGACCATGAAACACTCACAGTGCTCAGCCATTGCCTGGGGGCTACCCAGGAAGACCTGGGGGAGGAGCATGGCCTCAGTTCAAATGCTGTAGCAGATCTTGGAGGCACTGCAGCTGGAGGTGGTCCACCGACCATGCCCCTGACCAGAGACTAGAAAGAGATCTGGGACTTAGAGTCACTGTAGATTCTCATCTTTTATTTTCTTCTTCTACCTTATTCTGGTGCCTAATTTCCCCCTTTCATGTTGACCATGAAACATTTACATTCATGGCCTTCTCTCCCTCTTTCCCTTCATTCTGTTCCAATGTTTCCTCCAGTTGTCCTCTCCCACTCTCTTCCTCATTTTTTCTCCAATTATCTCCCAGTTTCCCTTTGTCCTACATAAAGTCTGCTGTTCTACCTCCCTTTCTTGATCTGCCAGAGGAATAGGGTTTGCAGGAGCCCCAAACCTGCTGGTGTGAGCTGGGGGAGGCTTCTCAGCATCTCTTCGGAGCTGTGGTGATGAGGGCAGGCTGGCACCAATCCAAATGCATGCTTAAATAATGGGCACGCCAGTGCCAGAAAATTAAAACACAGCATGGAATTGCTGAATTCACAATTTTATTGTCAGCGATTGCCTGGTGGCTCTGCATATTGAGAAAATCTTCACAGCTTCTTCCATTTTCCATGGCTTGGTTAATGCGCAGATAATTCTAGTGGTAAACTTTTTGTTTCCCCTAAAGCTTCCCCTTCTTTCTTTTCAACCAGGCAAATAAAATCACAACTGTAACAAAGCATGCTTCATATTTCATCTCATCGTTTGCATCTCATAGATAATGACATTCAATATCTGGAAGGTGCTTGGAAATCATCTTGGAAATCACTTTACTCACACTTTATGGATAAGGAAATCAAGGCTAGAGGTTGTCATGTGACTTGTTCAAGGTCACATAAGGAAGTTGTGGGGAAAGGAAAGTTCCTGACTGCCATCTCAGTGAGTACTAATGTTCCCCTTCTGAGGGGTTCAGTGAAGAGATACATAGGACAGATGCCATCATTTTCCATTGACATATAAGGAAACTGAGTCTCAAAGCTTCCCAAGGAGGAAAAGGCATAAGCATTTGACTCATTTATTACTGTTTTCAACATTAGTAAGAAAAGATGCTGTCTTTTGCTAAGCATAAGAATAGTTAGCTTCCTCATTTTAATTAAAGATGAAGTCAAATCATGTTTTGGTGACAACTTATACACAAAATATAGTAGTTGTTGGAAAAATATTTATCATTTTCTTAATCCTTTACAATTTTCAAAGTCATCCCTTCTTTGTTATTTCAGTTGCTCAGCACTTGGCCCAGGTGGCAGGTAGGGTCTTGTATTGAGAGCCCCATTTTTATGATTGAGGAAACCAAGCCTCAGCAAGTAAATGATTTGCCCAAATCTCACAATAAGTGAAGAAAGCAGGACTTAAAGGCTGGATTTTTTGACAGCCAGTACTCTTTTTTCTCCTGACCCATTAACTGGCCTGTGGATGCTGGAGATCTCTACTGGAATAGTCTTAGTTGCAAACATGGAGTGACATTAACATCTTGCTTCATTTTAACCACTTCTTTCTATACTCAGTGCCATGATGCTGGTTCCTGCCTCTATCATTTCTACTTGGGTCAGTGCAACAGCCTCCTAACCAGCCTCCTTGCCTCTGCCCTCGTTGTCCTCCAGTCCATGTTCCATGCTGCCATAGCCTGCAGCCAGAGTGACTTTTCTAAAGCAATCACCCCTACACTCCCGAATATGTGTATATTTATAAATTACATGCACGTACTCCTGCGACTATACTAAGTGTACGGGTAATAAATCTATTAGAAAATTTTAAAGGTTACATTTTAAACAATGTAATTAAAGGTTCTAATAGTTTCTTCTTATTACCTTACTTTGGAGAAAATTGTTCAGAAGTGCAAATATGATTCTTCCCTTGCTAAAAATCAACACTGTCCTAAGATTAAAATGCAAACTGAATGTGGTTTATAGGGCTCTTCAAGATGCAACCCTGCCTATTTCTCAATTGTAATTTCTTGTGATTCTCACTTTCAATTCCACTTTCCAATTTCTCCGTTGTTCATCTTTCTGCAGCCTTTATCCCCTGCTGTCGACTCTGTCTGAAAAACACTTCTCTTCCCTCTGCTTCCTTCCTCTTCTTCCTCTTTTTGTCCAGTAAATACCTACTGGTCCCTAAGGTCTCAAATTAAGCCTTACTTCCCATGGAAGGCCTCTGAGACAAGATCAGGTGCATGTCGGTACCCTTAGTACTACCTATCATGTTGAAAAGTCACTTTCACTTTCTGCTTACTTGTCTTCATTTCCCAGTAGACCATCAGCACCTTGAGGGTAAAGCATGAGGTTTGTTGAGTGGTTGCTCTCTAGTGCTGTCGAGTGCCAAGTATGTCAACAACTACAGGTATTTGTTAAATGAATCTGCAAATATCTGCTGTCAGCCCAAGAGTTTCTGTTGAGTGGAAAATAGAGACTGTAACCAGCCCATCCATCATCCAGGCCTCATGGGGCATAGTATTTTTGACACCCACTTTCTCTTTTACGCTGTCTGGCAGGGAATGTTTCCCTTGTCTGGGAATAAAAACTAGGCCATTCCCCACAACTTTCTGTTCAATCGTAGGCAACAGAAAAGTCAAACAGTTCTTTGAAGTTTCAGTCATGTCTCAATTAATTTAGAAATGAACGATGTACAGCCCAATACATCAAGCAAAACTTCAATACTCATAGGAAGGTACAGTGTCCCTATTTCCACAAGTCACATTGCCTTTCTTTGGGGAAGAGGGTATGGTTGGCTTTTTTGCTTTCCTGGCTAATCTTGTGAGGGCCCTGGAGGTTTGCTACAAATCACTTAACATGAGGCAGATTGACTCATATAAGAAAAAGCATCCAAATTTCTTTAACGTGTATATACAGGAACCTTCAGAATGAAGACCCAACCCCACATTGAGGTTCAGAAGCTAATATACCATCCTGACAAAGCAGGTTATGGGAAGGAGAGAAGAATGATTCTGTTGAGGGGGTAATAAAAATTACTAGGGAGAAGGAATGGGATAAGAGAGGAATAAGAGATTAACTTGTAAATAGCTCTCTGACAGTGAAAGTGCTGTTCTGGTATGGTTATATTCTTGGCCTTGGAAGCAGAAGAGAAAAACAGTTGCTGTCCTTGGTGAGTATGGATCTTTGGCAGATAAACGAACTTCAACTTCTTTGGAAGAAACAGTGGGAGAGGGAAACTGAGCCTTCTTCAGTTCAATATGTCAAAGCATCATTATTTTGGAGTATTAGTTTCTGAGCCCTAACAATCTTCTACTCCATCCACCAGTTTTTTTTTTTTTTTTTTTCTTTTGAGATGGAGTCTCACTCTGTTGCCCAGGCTGGAGTGCGGGGGCATGGTCTCAGCTCACTGCAACCTCCGCCTCCTGGGTTCAAGCAACTCTCCTGCCTCAGCTTCCCGAGTAGCTGGGACTACAGGTGTGTGCCACCACTCCCAAATAATATTTGCATTTTTAGTAGAGATGGGGTTTCACTATGTTGGTCAGGCTGGTCTCAAGCTCCTGACCTCAAGTGATCCACTTGCCTCGGCCTCCCAAAGTGTTGGGATTACAGGCGTGAGCCACCACATCTGGCCTCACCAGCTGCTTTTAACCCGAGGGGTAAAATGGTTGGGTAGAAAGGAATGGAAAGGAGGGGATAGGGTTCAGGGCATGCCACCCCAAACTATGCCTCTTTGCCATAAAGACTATTCTGAGCTGTCATTTTGAGAAACTGTAGACCAAGGAGAAGTTCTGAGAAGTAACCCCTTTATGAGAAATACTTACACCTCTACAGGAAATCTCTATTATAAGCATTTCTCCCTTTCTGCACCAGAAAGAGAAGGAGGCCTAAAGGAAACCCTTAATCTATGGAGAAGGCATCAACTTGAATTTGCGTAACAAACTTCCCTTCGTTTAAGGTGCCAGTCACAGCCATTTCAACCTGTGTCCCCACACCCCTCTTTCCTTGTTTCAGGAGAACGATGACATTTAAGCCTGAAGTCTAAGATAACTCTTTGAGATCTACTCTACAGATTTACTCATTTTTTTCTGGACTTTCTTCCATCTATAGAAGAGGTATACATGTTATGAACTTCTGTTTGTCCTCCTTTTGTTAACCTATCTTTCTTTTTTTTTCTTTCTTTCTTTTTTTTTTTTTTGAGATGGAGTCTCGCTCTGTCGCCCAGGCTGGAGCGCAGTGGCCGGATCTTGGCTCACTGCAAGCTCCGCCTCCCGGGTTCACGCCATTCTCCTGCCTCAGCCTCCCGAGTAGCTGGGACTACAGGCGCCCGCCACCTCGCCCGGCTAGTTTTTTTGTATTTTTTTAGTAGAGACGGGGTTTCACCAGGTTAGCCAGGATGGTCTCGATCTCCTGCCCTCGAGATCCGCCCGTCTTGGCCTCCCAAAGTGCTGGGATTACAGGCTTGAGCCACTGCGCCCGGCCCACCTATCTTTCATTACTGGGAGTCGAAGCTAAGAACTATGGAGGATAGAAAGAAAATGATATTTCCTCCACTAGAGGGGATAGTAAGGTTCTTAATTGACTGACGTTGCCATAAGATGACACCACAGCCTCCAGACCTTATAAATGCTTCAAGTTGATTTTGTCTTGTGGGCACCTTTATGTGTTCTCTCTTCTCACCTCTTCAATGATTTCAGGATGTCTTCTAAAACCGCCCAAGGCCAATATTGCCAAAAGGGGCTGGTTCCTAAGAGTCATGCAACTTTGACCTGCCTTTGGGGGAGTGCAATGACACAGCCCTCTCTCTGGGGACCACTGGTCCCTAAAGCTGTGCTGGGGGAAACTTCAGCATTCTTCATTACCTCCCAGTTACAGAAGCTGTGTCCAGCTCTCTGAGTGATACGTTGAAACCTCTCTCGCTGGGTATAAAGGGAGGTTGAGATGGAGCAGGGACCCCACTTAGGGGCCTCCAGGCCCCCTAAAGCATGGAAATAAAGGAAAACCTTGAGTTCCTTAAAGGCAAATTATAGGTACCTAGCTAGCCCTAAGAAGTAAATGACAACCTGATAAGCAAGAAGGTAATGATAGCTTAAAAAATAACCAAGAAAGAGTCACAAGAGATTTGTTCCATATAGAAACTAAACATAACATCTTAACATATATTCTTGATTTGCCTTTCAGAAACTTAGACACCCACCAAATGTATCCACTGGTACATAGACCTCAGATAACAGGAACCGATGACTGAACTCGGACCGCTGTTCTTTGTACTAAATTTCTTCCTGAGGACCCACAGGCCAGACCTTAATATTCCTTTCTGCTGACCCCAAGTTTTTAGACACTTTTGCTTCCTTAATCAATCACAAATCAGAGAACTTTGAAACCACCTTTGACCTGTAAATCCTCACTTCCAGATATCTTACCTTTTTAGTTCAAACCAACATATAACCTCCATGTGTTGATTTAGGATTTTACTGGTAGCTTCTGCTTCCCTGAAATGTATCCCTGCCTTTCAAAAGCCTTGCTTGTCAGCCATCAGGACAGCTGGGTCTTAACTGTGAGATGGTCGATTCTTCTTCCTTGGTGTCCCACAAATAAATGCCCTCCTTTCTGCCACTGCAAAAGCTTCATGTGGATGTTTGGCTTTACTGTGCTGGGTGAGCAGACCCCCGTTCAAAGCTCACACATCAAGTTAGGGGCTCAGTGAAAGTTGGTACAAGAGGGATGTCACTAAAGTAAGATTGCAACTTTGATGCTCTAGCTGCTCACGGGAAATAGATACAGTGAGTCCCGGACTTGCCCAGGTGCTGAGGACACAAAGACAAAGCCCAAGAGTCAAGGCCCCCAGTGCGCACCACCCAGGAGTTGGTATACATAGAGTTAGTGTCCCCTCCTACGTGGGAGTTATGTGATTCTATGGAAAGAAGGAGTTTATAACAGGAAAGCCTAAGTCTGAATTCTGTTTACTGATTGCAGAAAACATTGGGTTAAAAAGCTAGGAAAGGTGAATGGAGGCCTTGTCCACTGTGGCTTTTCTGGAACTGGCCTTTCCAAGTTGCAGATAATTCCTCTTACATTTGCAAGTTGGAGATGGAGATGAGCAAGCTGTGAGTCTGGGTGATCTGCATCTTCTTGATCAAAGCTATAGCTCTTGCTTATTTAAAAGGTAGAATTTTCCAAGTGACCAGGCTGACTTTTTAAAAATTCCATTAATAAATTTTAAAAGTACACTGGTATCTTGAATTGACTGATTTGTCCCCCTAAGCCTGGCTTATATTATTCCATTCCTCAGAGTGTGTTGAAAGATACTCATTTTATGTTATGTGGAACCCCTCTGAGGTAACTCTAACAAGATGAGACTTCCTGTAGCCTATTAGTGAAGAAAAAAAATTGTTTTTAGGGACACTGCTTAATCGGCAGCTTTTAAAGACCCAAATGAAGTCATAAAATGCATGCATGTCTCTAAAAGTAAGTTCACGAGAATATCATCAAAAGACCTTCCTGAAATACAGCCTAGAAATGGGAAAATAGAGGCATTTTCCCCTTGAAAGCAGCACAGGGTCCTTTGTTTTTCAATTTAATGGAATTCTAACACACACAAAAAATACAATGATTATTTAAAAAACAATACCAGGTCTGCTGCAAAAATTCACAAAAAACAAGGAAATCAACACTTACAGCTGAAAACTCAGCACAGCCATGCTCCCCTCAGCTCAGATAATTGAGCCAACAAGTTAAAAGGAAAGGTCCGAGGTAGGGCAAAATTGTGTCACCGTGTGTTTCTAGACGCAAGTGTAAATTCCTGCCTTTGATAGCAATACAAATTTCTCCTCCTTAAGGAACTATTTTGGAGCTCAAAATACAATTCCTTTGTTTTCTTTGAGGGAAGGGGGTGTGGGTATGTGTGTGTGTGTTTCAAGTTAAATGGCATTTGAAGGCTTAAGTGTTCGAATCCACAAAAAGTGAATAGACCATATGGTCTATTGTAGGATAAGTAATTATAAACTTATTAAAAATACATGTTAATTTTACTCACTGACACACCATGATAATGGCTTCCTCAGGATCTAATCCATTCTGCTGATTACACTTCACTATTTCTGGTGCAGGAACTTCTCGCCGTGAACAAATGGCTTGCGCAAAATGCAAGTTGACCCAATCCAATGCCCAAAGATGAAATCAACACCTTTCAGCAATGCAGACAATTTAAGATTATTTTCCCTGTTGTCCTCTAAAGTCTTAGTTTAAGCCAGAGGCAGATAAGCAGAAAAAGAGATTTCTATTCCCTTCAACCCCTCAATCTGATAAACAAGCAAAAATCCTTGATAATTTCACAGTGGGTAAGACAGAAATTTCCCCGGGCTACTCCCTTAAAGAATATAGTACTCACTTTGGTTAACAAGTAAATCCTTGATACTTAAAAGTGGATTTACAAATTTCATCCAAATCTGGTTTGAGGAAACGCCTTGACACCTCTTCCAACTGCTAATGGCCAAGTTACTTATCAATGCTTCTTAAACTTTGTTGCTATTATGAATCACCTGGGGATCTTGTGAAATGCAGATTCTATTTCCTTTTTTATTTAGAGGCAAGGTCTCGCTACGTTGCCCAGGCTGGTCTTGAACTCCCGGGCTGAAGCAATCTTCCCACCTTGGCCTCCCAAAGTGCTGGGATTACAGACCTGGGTCACCACACCAGGCTAAGTAAACTGCAGATACTAAATCAGTAGGTCTAGGATGGAACCTGAGATTCTGCATTTCTCACAAGCTCCGTGGTGATACTGATGCTGCTGGTCCAGGGACCATCCTTTGAGTCACAAAGACTTTGCTGACCAACAAAATACTTTAGCACTGGAGCATGCATAATCAAGCTTGTGAATGGGGCAAATGGCTATTAATACATTGATTACTATTTGAACATAGATTATGATCCAGGCCTTCATACAGATTATTACATTTTATTTTCTTAGAGTTTCTTTATCCATGAAGTCTCTTTAGAGTTGGTTATTCTAATAGAAGATCCTGACCATCCATGGGATACCATTCTTGAATACAATTGCAGAATAATTTGGAGATCAGTAAATCACAAAAGCTTTTATGCCTTTGGGTATACACAATTCAAACCAAAGCCACGTTTCTTTTTTTAAAATGAAAATACATTTACTATTACTGATGATTGCAAATAATATGTGCTTCTTGTAAAAAAGCAAACAGGAAATAATCTGATGTATATTATTCCAAAGGCAATTTAAATTTGTATTTCAGCAAATTATTACACTTCATGGATATTTGAACGCAGTCATGCACCATGTAATCATGTTTCAGTCAGCAACAAACCACATATAGGACGATGACCCCATAAGATTAAAATATCATATTCTTACTTCACCTTTCCATGTTTATATCACAAATACCATTGTGTCACAACTCCCTATGATACTCGGTACAGTAACACGCCATATAGGTTTGTAGCCTAGGAGCAATAGACTATATCATATAGTCTAGGTGTGTAGTAGGCTAGGTTTGTGTAAGTACATTCTATGATGTTCCCACAAGGATGCATTTCTCAGAATGTAGCCCCACCATTAAGCAATGCATGACTGTAGTTGAATCAAATGTGAAATCCTGGAATTCCAAAACTAATAGTAGAAACCCTGGAATGCTAATAATAACTATAGTTCCCTTGTGTTGTGTGTCTACTTTCATGAGCATTCTGCTAGATGCTCTGGCAGTATTATGTTCTTTACATATCATAATTGATGGGGTTCAGGACATGCTACCCCAAAA
Organism: Rhinopithecus bieti; assembly: GCF_001698545.2. Taxonomy (NCBI): domain Eukaryota; kingdom Metazoa; phylum Chordata; class Mammalia; order Primates; family Cercopithecidae; genus Rhinopithecus; species Rhinopithecus bieti. The sequence continues at coordinate 514,907 of NW_016822715.1, read as the reverse complement.
TACGACATCTTGGCATTTGAGAAAACTGCAGAAGCAAGAAGTTCTCTCTGACCCTCTCCTACCCTTCTCTTTTGAAGCAGGTCGTAAAAAGAATTCCCTGATCTTCCACTAAAGCAGGTCTTAAGACCCTGCTCATTCCAGAGGTGCCCTCCCTATATCTGGAGGAAAGGAATGTCCTTATCTCTGAAGACACAAGGACACAGAGAAGAATCTGAACAAACAGGCCTTGCTAAGTTCCCTCCTATCCATTACATCAGACCCCCTTTGCCCAGTCACAGTTCTGCACAACTGTCCATCCATCATCAAACCTAAGCATAAAATACACATATTTTCTGTTTTTTTGGGGGGGTCTTCATTTCTAAAGCCTCCCATGTTACATAAAATGTAAATACATTTGTATAATTGTTTTCTTGCTAATCTTTTATTGCGGATGTCTCAGCCATGAACCTTGCAATAGGTGAGAAGACATATTACTTTTTCTCCCCTCGATAATGGTCAGAACTTCTGAATTCAAGCAAAAGACAATACCTATTAATTTTGAGCAGAAAAGGAATTGGTTGGAAAAGTGTCAGTAATTCATAGAATTGACCCAAGGGCTAGAAAACCAAGCTGTTAGCATGAGTCAGCACCAAGGAGAGCTGGGGAGTGGGGACAGTGTGTGGATTTTGTCACAGGTTCTCTCTGCTGAGGATCTGCTTCCAACCTCATCACCGTCAGAACCTGGATCCCTGATGCAGCTGTATGGGTGAAAAAGTAATAACTCTTCCTTACCCATTCCAAGATTTATGGCTGACACCCCTATAACAAAAGACAAATTAAATGCAAAACACGTTTATCAAGTTTTACATGACATAGGATCCCTCAGAAATGAAGGCCCAAAGACACAAGGAAAACTGTATTTTGATGCTAAGTCTGATGAAAGAAGTGGATAGTTGTGGAGAAACTCAGCTGGACAAGAAGGGTATGATCTAATGACATAAAACTGAGTGGGAATGCCAGCAAAATTATTTGTTCATATTCTACTCAATCTCTCCACGTAACATTCCTTTCCTCCGGGTATAGGGCAGGACACCTGTCATATGAGGATCTTATGACCTATTTTTGGAGAGGTAGGTTGGAGAGTGACCTTTCTGTGTTTTATGGCTTGCTTTTGAGGAGAGGGAGGGGCAAAAGATAGGAGGGTGGAAGAAGGTGTGAGAGACCTCCTTGCTTCTGAGGCTTTTCTGTCTCCTTCAGCTCAAAAACAATCAGCACCCCAAGGTGCCATACTTTAGGGTATAGCATTCTGACTCCTGACACAGCCACCACAAGTAATTTTGCAGCTGTCCCCTGGAAAAGAGAACCTGGAAGAAGAAATACGAAAGGTTCAGCTTCCATGGTGGCCAGAATCCTACCTCCCCATCAGGACTCACACAATACAGGAATCCAAAACAAGATCCACCACTTCTCATTACCTTGTTTAATTCTCACACCAAACTGGAAAGGCTGCTATAATTGTTATTATTTTAAAGAATAGGTTACTGGACCTCCTGGAGGTGAGGTGACTTGCCCAGGAAGCCAAGGGACAGCCATTTAACCCAGCACTGTCTCACCCCAGAGCCTGTACTTCCCCACTTCCTAGCCCTTGGCGCCACTCTTCACCCTGCCATGGAGAGAGTTGCACACCATGCATCTGTGTGTCTTGTGTTTTCTAAGTGAGGGCGGGGGGCAGGAGGAGAAAAAATCCACACAAAAATAAACGAATTGATTTTTTTCCCTCCTTCTGACAACCTTCACTTGGAGAATTTAGATAATGGTATTAGTCTTTCAGGCTCATCTTCAAGGGAAATCCCCTTCCTACCCGGGGCTCCTTCTGCAGCTGGTGTAAATCTTAGATGTTCACTACCAGTTTCACCGTATGGAGTGCATTCAGTCCTGAATACCTAAAAACAACCCCTTTGCTAATGGTGGGGTTCAGGATGTGTCAACCCAAAATATGACAATAAGCACCAGAATATGCCACCCCCAAAAATGTCCTTTTGGCATTAGGATAATTCTGAGCTCATTATTTTGAGAAACAGTAGCCACAGGAGAAGCTCTGGAAACAGCAGAAGTGACCCTTTTATAAGAGAAATTTGGCCAAGTGTGGTGGCTCACGTCTGTCATCCCAGCACTTTGGGAGACCGAGGTGGGAGGATTGCTTGCCTCCAGAAGTTCAAGACAAATCTGGGGAGCATAGCAAGACCCCATTCCTACAAAATTTTTTTAAAAAGTTTTGCCAGTCATGGTGGTGCATGCCTGTGGTCTCAGCTTTTCAGGAGGCTGAGATGGGAGGATCGTTTGAGCCCAGGAGATAGAGGTCAAGGTTTCAGTGAGCTATCATCACACCACTGCACTCCACCACTGCACTCAGCCTGGGTGACAGTGAGACCCCGTCTCAAAAAAAAAAAAAAAAAAAAAAAGAGAGAAATTCATATGTAAGAGAAATCTCCATTTGTAAAGGTGTCTCCCTCTCTGCACAAAGAAGAGAAGAGTGACTAAGTCAAAAGAAACTCTGATCAAGGGAGAAGGTACCAAGTTAAATGTGCATAACAAACCTTACTCTTGTTTACAGTACTTTTCTGGTCATCTTCCCACAAATGGCTTTCCCTACCCACTTCTTTCTTTGTTTCAGGAAATGATGATATTTGAGCCTGAAGTCAAAGCCACAGCTTTGAGATTTACTCTTGAAACCCACTCATCTTCCCTGCATGTTTCTTGTATACATGAGATACACATGTTCATAAACTTCTGTTTGTTTTTCTTTTGTTAGTCTGTCTTTACAGGTGTCTGTCCCAACTAAGAACTCAGAAAGGGCAGAGGAAGCATTATTTTTCCCTCCCCTTTACTGTGATAAGCTGTAGCCTGGGAATGAAAACCTTTTGGCGCAGTGAGGGCTCTGGAGCGGGTGGCTCATTGTTCTAATAGAACTTGTAGCCCAGACGTGACCTGGAGTGTTGACTATGTTCTTGAAAGGTCATGAAACCAGGATTGAGGAAGGTGCAGGGTGCTCATGATAAACTGAAGTCCATGGCTCTGGGCCAGCCAGGGCACTCTATCAAGGTGCCTTTGTGAGCTTAGAGAAAGAGAACGACTTCATATATTTTCTGAATTCTGGAAATGAAATTTTTCCCCCATTACTTTCACAGTGCTCTGGATTTCCTTCCTCTCCCAGCCTTATTCCCACTTTGGTAGAAAGAAATGCTAAGATCAGCAGAAAGATTAATATATCAGCAATTCTGTTATTGTGTGTATTGATTCTCAAGGGGCCAGAACAGAACCTCAAAGGTGAGTGTAAGTGGAAAATACATGCAGGCAATATTCTACCAGTTGTATTTATGAGCCATTTAGAGTCTCCCAGGAGGGCTCCAGTTTAATATCTATCAAAGCTTTCGGTTTTCTCTTCTTCCCAAGGAGATGCCAACAACTGTTTATTTTGCAAGTTCCTATAAGGTTTGAATATTTCTCATGAATGGTATCTGGAAGGAAAATAGTGATTGTCCTGCCTATAAATGATGAAGGCCCAGTAGTTGGGGGAAAGAAAACCTGTGATGTGTCATTCTGATGTTGAGAATGACATTCCAAGCATGCCAGTTACCTTCAGTCTTAGATATGGTGAGTTTTTTCATTATCTGTAGGCATGCAATGTTTTAAGAACCAAAATATTGAATCCAATTTCTTTACTTTGTTCTTTTCCCTGTTCTGATTGCCTCATTGTTTAGAATGGCCTCTAATCTCCAATAGGTCCCAAGAAACAGGCCCGCTGAATAATGCACAAACCAAGTCAGGCTATTTAAGGATGTCCATTAATTCCCATTAATCCATTCATCCAAAACACATTTATGTAATGTCCACTCCATGCCAACTCTTTTGTTCCAAAGTTCAGGGATACAAAAATAGTCTCAAAGAGAGCTCACAGTCCTGAGGGGAAGACAGATAAGTGAGCATGATCACTGTACAGTGTGGGAAGTGCTAGAACAATAAAAATAGCTACCATTCTTGAACATTTGCTTTTTTGGTACTACATATGCTAATGTGTATTATCTCTAACCCTCTTAGTACGCTGCAAGAAGTTTTGCTGTCTCTTTTCTTAGGGAAATAGACAGATATTCAGAAGCTTGCTTATGGTTACAATGCTACAGGCATTAGGACTGGGATTTAAACTCAGGTCTTGAAGGTGCTAAAACTCCTGTTCTTTGCATGTTGCTCCTAAATGCACCGACAGAGGGCAAGGATAGCTAATCTTGACCCAGGGAGGGCTCAGGGGAGGTTTTAAAAGCGGGCGCCTGTAGTCCCAGCTACTCAGGAGGCTGAGGCAGGAGAATGGCGTGAACCCGGGAGGCGGAGCTTGCAGTGAGCTGAGATCCGGCCGCTGCACTCCAGCCGGGGCGACAGAGCGAGACTCCGTCTCAAAAAATAAAAAATAAAAAAAAATAAAAAATAAAAGGAGATAAGGAGGAAGAGGAGAGAGCCCAGGGGAGGGGAGAGACTTCCCTTCCCCATGACTCTAGACAAAGCCTCATAACAATGTGCCCAGACTTCCAAGTTGTAGGAAGAGAAAGGTGACAATCCCAGCTTTCTTTGTTTGCTATAGAAAAACCATAACCAGGTCAGGGAAGGAACAAAGATAATAACCAGCAAGAAGGCACAGTGGGCTCAAGAGGCAGCTGCGGTAGGGAGAAAAGGTGAAACATCTCTTGGCCACAGTGGGCCTGGAAAGAAGGGGCTGTCGGTGGGTAGTAGCCAACAGTCTACAACCATATCGAGTCAACTCTGACACTTTGAACAACCACACCTCCCTCCCGAATTAGCTTCCACTGACTCACTTGTCCATGGCTAAAGAAAGCTGCCGAGGAACAGAGTCCAAAATCAATACAGTAAAATCTTACTATTTTGAAAGATGGGAGATTGTGAGTCCCAATTGAATTAATTTTTATAAAACATTCAAACTCTAGGATGTGTTAAAAGAAACACTGATAATTACGTTACATGTTACAGATGCTATAAACTCAGAAATAAATGGGGTGCTAATAAGAAAAATTGGCTAAACGAACCTGAGATTACAATTTATAAAAACCCTGTGGCTTATGTATAGTGCTCATAAAAGTACAGATTTCTAAATTACAACTCTTCTTTCAAACTTCTCACCCAATACAATCTTTGTGTTGTAATTAATACAAATTCCAAAATGCTGGGCCCAGTTAGGGAAATTTTACTATACAGCAAAGAATGAGGTGAGTTGTTGTAACGTTGTACTAATATGAAGAAAGATCTCTTAAAAATAGTGGTATCAAATAAAATTTTAAATAGTAGGGGAAATTTTGTGCATATGCTGTATTGTGTCAGAAGTCCCTAATTGCCCTGGGACTACTTAACATTTTATTTACTGGCCCCTGAGTGCCTACCATGTAATCAAGTCTGTACATATGTGTATGGCCTAATCATTAAGGTGCTAGAGTCTCATATGCCTCTCACACACATAAATGTTGAACGCATATACAACACACAATCCACATTTTTCTATGGCCCCATTTTCCCTGGAGAGTGAGTTCTGGATTTGGACAGAGAGATAAAATATCCTACTGAAAGAAAGTGTAGAGAAGGAAAAAATAATTTTCTCTCTACCCTTAGTTTTTGGTTGGAATGGACCCCTGTAACAAAAGACAAATTAACAAGAGAAAAACAAACAGAAGTTTATTAACATGTCTTTCAACTATGCATGGGAGATACCCAAGGAATGAACCATTTTCACAGAGAGCTTTGATTTTAGGCTTATATAGCCTCTTCAGCGAAGAACAGTTGATTGTTAGAGAAGTGGCAAGACAAAGGAAAAGAACCTTGAGTCTCTAGGGGCAGCAAAGTGTGACAAGGCAAATACAGTCATGCAGCATTTAGTGACAGAGACACATTCTGAGAAATGTGTCACTAGGCAATTCCCTGCCTGTGCGAACATCATAGAAGGTACTTAATGCAAATGTAGATGGTAGTGCCCACTATGTACCCAGGCTGTACAGTACAGCCTATTGCTCCAGGCTACAAACCTGTACTGCTTGCTGCTGTACTGAATACTGTAGGCAACTGGAACACAACAGGCAGTATTTATGCATCTAAACATAGAAATAGTACAGTAAAAACACCATGTGAAAGATAAGAAATGGTACACCTGTATAAGGCAGCTCTATTATAATCTTATGGGATCACCATTATGTATGTGTTGACCAAGTATCATTATGGGGAGCATTACTATATACGGTAGCCGAAGGCTAGTTAGTGAAGTTTGTCATGTAGATTCCTCTAGTGGTGGTCTCCAGATAAGAGATCCTTATTTTTATCCTCTCATTGGTAAGGATCCAAAGTTGTCTTCAGTGATCAACCTTTATTCTTACTGGCAGCGAGGGGAGAAGGGACACTGTTGTCTTTATAAATGGATGTCCTGCTTTTAGGCAAATGGGGGAGGCGGAGAGATTTTCGTCTGCTTCTTCTCAATTGCTTTCAGCTCAAGATAATCCTTATGCCAAAGAGGCATCTTTTGGAGTGATCTTGTCTGCTACAGAAAGTAACAATGGCTTAGAATTCCCCCACCATCTCTCCAGGACCCAGTTTCTAGGAGAAATATCAAGGATGGGAAAATCAGGCTTTTGTAAACAGATAGATAGAAGCTGAAGTATGCGTCCATCAAGAAGGGCTCCAGCTTTGGCTGAAACAGCACACTGGGATCACAGATAAATGGGAAAGAAAGGAATACAAGGGAGGAGGAGTATGAGCGTGAGAAAGAGAAAGAGAGAAAGGAAGGTGGAGAGAAAAACAGAGAAAGAGAGAGAGAAAAAACCAATGCTTTCCACGCTGGAACTTGCTTTTAAAAGTACCTTATTTTAATCATGTTAAAATGATTAAACCAGTCTCAATTCCCAGCTTAATGATAAGGAGAGTTGAAGGATGGAGAAGGAGGACCCTCTTTGCATCCCCACTCCCAGGCCTGTGTCCTCCCACACAGTTTATTTGTCCAGCGATCTGACCCACACACCTCCTGTGTAAGAAGGTGAGGCCCTTTCTACTGAGAACTGAAGGGAAGGAACAAATTGCTTAGTGTCCTCCAAACTACTTATGGAATTTTTCTCACAGTGATCAGAACTGTGCCTCCATCTCAGCCACAACTCTAACCCAGTGTCCTTGATAGGTTTTTCCACATATCTCAACTTGATGCCAAAAGTTTCTGATTATTTCCTATCTCTTACTTACAGGAGGCACTTTCTGCAGCTGGACAGATGAGCTAATTTCCCCCGTAGGTTTCATGGCTCCCAATTTCCTCTTCCTCCCCCCATAACCCTTTTCCTGCTTGTTGGCACCCACACAACTATTCTTCCCCATATTTACAATACAATTTATTTGTTTGTTTCAGTGCATAACTTTACTCACCTATTCCTTAAACAAACACCTATGAAACACCTATTGATGCCAAATTCTGCACTGGGTCCTATCCCCAAGTTGCTAAAAATCTGCAAGTGGATGGGTAGAGGTGTCATCAGCCTCAATCCTGGGTGGGCTGACTGCAGATTCCTGTCTCTCCAGCTGTGTACAGTTGAAGCCATCCTCATGGAAGCCATCCTCAAGAATTCTGTACAGAAATATAGTAATAATTAAGCATTAATCAGGCTGCACTTTGAGACACTTCCTTGTAACTGAAAGTCACAATACACTAGATGCTGTCCATTTGCATCCCCATTGTTCCTATAGTTAGGATTTCTGACAGGAGGATTATAAGAGCTTTTGCTTAAGACTTGCTTAAACAGATTGTGAATTCCCATGGAACAGCTGACCCCAACCTGTTTGAAGACCCCTACAGAGAAACTGAATCAGCGAGAGGATACAGTTTCTTCATCTCCCATCCCAAGATGTCATCTTGCACTCTTCGGCCAATCAATGACATTACTCTTCAGCCCACTCCAAAACCCTTAAAATCCTTAGCTTCAAACTCTTCTGGGAGACAGTTTTGAGGTTTCCTCTTGTCTTCTCATTTGGCAGCCCTACAATTAAATCTCTATCTCTGCTGCAACTTAGTGTCTCATTGTATTGATTTGCCGTGCACATTGGACAACAGAACTATTATTAGAGAAAGGAAGGTGGAGAGAGAGACAGAGAAAGAGAGAGAGAGAATCAATACTTCAACTTTCTATGGTTGAGGAAATCTCATAGTCTCCCTGAATTCTGTTTCCTCCTCTACTCATTGCACTCAGAATCAGAACACTTGAGTGTAAACCTGGATACCAGGTGACTTGAGCAAGTTATTTAACCCTGCTAATCTCAGTTTGCACCTCTGTAAAATGGGCATCTGCTAACACGTGTCTGACAAGGCTGTTCTTACTGGTACATGTGATAATATGTGCCAAATTTGAGTTTTCTTTGAAGTTCAAAGATGCCTCCTTCTCTTTGTGAAAATACCTTTCTCTACCAAAACAGATATATAGACATATAGACCAATGGAACAGAACAGAGGTCTCAGAAATAACACAACCCATCTACAACCATCTGATCTTTGACAAACCTGACAAAACAAGAAATGGGGAAAGGATTCCCTATTTAATAAATGGTGCTGGGAAAACTGGCTAGCCATATGTAGAAAGCTGAAACTGGATCCCTTCCTTACACCTTAGACAAAAATTAATTCAAGATGGATTAAGGACTTAACCTAAAAGGGTAAAAACCCTAGAAGAAAACCTAGGCAATATCATTCAGGACATAGGCATGGGCAAGGATTTCATGACTAAAACACCAAAAGCAATGACAACAAAAGCCAAAATAGACAAACGGATCTAATTAAACTAAAGAGCTTCTGCATGGCAAAAGAAACTACCATCAGAGTGAACAGGCAACCTACAGAATGGGAGAAAAATTTTGCAATCTACCCATCTGACAAAGGGCTAATATCCAGAATCTACAAAGAACTCAAACAAATTTACAAGAAAAAAACAAACAACTCCATCAAAAAGTGGGCAAAGGATATGAAAAGGCACTTCTCAAAAGAAGACATCTATGCAGGCAACAGACACATGAAAAAATGCTCATCATCACTGGCCATCAGAGAAATGCAAATCAAAACCACAATGAGATACCGTCTCACACCAGTTAGAGTGGTGATCATTAAAAAGTCAGGAAACAACAGATGCTGGAGAGGATGTGTAGAAATAGGAACACTTTTACACTGTTGGTGGTACTGTAAATTAGTTCAACCATTGTGGAAGACAGTGTGGCAATTCCTCAAGGATCTAGAACTAGAAATACCATTTGATCCAGCAATCCCATATATAAAGACACATGCACACGTATGTTTATTGCGGCACTATTCACAATAGCAAAGACTTGCAACCAACCCAAATGTCCATCAATGACAGACTGGAATAAGAAAATGTGGCACATATACACCATGGAATACTATGCAGCCATAAAAATAGGATTAGTTCATGTCCTTTGCAGGGACATGGATGAAGTTGGAAACCATTGTTCTCAGCAAACTATCACAAGGACAGAAAACCAAACATGCATGTTCTCACCCACAGGTGGGAATTGAACAATGAGATCACTTTGACACAGGGCGAGGAACATCACACACCAGGGCCTGTCGGGGGATGGGGGCCTGGGGGAGGGATAGCGTTAGGAGATATACCTAATGTAAATGACAAGTTGATGGGTGCAGCAAACCAACATGGCACACGTATACCTATGTATCAAACCTGCACATTGTGCACATGTACCCTAGAACTTAAAGTATAATAATAAAAAAATTAAAATTAAAATTTAAAAGTATATCTTTCTCTTTCCTAGCACTCCCTACTCTCTTCTTTCATCCCCCCATTTGTAATGGAGCTATATTATTTTAGTGCTAATGATTTTGTTTCCTTCCTCTATTCCTCCTCCTTCTTCATCTTCATCTTTATATTATTATTATTATTATTATTAACCAACGTCCAACATCACAGGTTAATTAATTTAAACGGAGACCTGGAAGAGGCAAAAGCAGTGGAGGAAGTGAAGAAACAGAGAATCAGCAGCCAGTCAAAGGTGCAAATCAGATTGGCGCCAAGTTATTAGAAGTGAATACTGTTAAGATAAGTCAGCTTGAACCTTCTTTGGGACAAGTTAGTCACAATAAGAATGATGCATTACTTCTGCACTGGCTCTTAGCCAGGCCAGTCCTGGGAAGTGCGGTCAGTCTCTCTAACCCAACTTGGCTCCAGAAATAGAGTTAAACCTCTTTGACAGTAGGAAGTGTTTCCCCTGCCCATTACACTATTTGCAAAAGAAAAGAGAATGAGAAGTATAAATACTGGAAGATCATAAATACTACTACCACTAAATAATGCAGTCCTCTTCTGGTCTGCACACACATCCAGGTTCTTGAGCCTCCCTTCCTCCAGGCATAGGGTAGCTGTGTGCAATTTGTTCCCTATGTCAGGGTGTGGCTGGGTAAGTGGTGGTAGAGTCAGCCTCTTCTGCACTCATCAAGCTGTTTGCATGTTGGGCTGCACCTACCAGGAAGAGGTACCATTTTTTTTTTTTTTTTTTTTTTTTTTTTTTTTTTTTTGAGATGGAGTCTCGCTCTGTCACCCAGACTGGAGTGCAGTGGCCGGATCTCAGCTCACTGCAAGCTCCGCCTCCCGGGTTTACGCCATTCTCCTGCCTCAGCCTCCCAAGTAGCTGGGACTACAGGCGCCTGCCACCTCGCCCGGTTAGTTTTTTTTTTTTTTTTTGTATTTTTTTAGTAGAGACGGGGTTTCACCGTGTTAGCCAGGATGGTCTCGATCTCCTGACCTCGTGATCCACCCATCTCGGCCTCCCAAAGTGCTGGGATTACAGGCTTGAGCCACCGCGCCCGGCCAAGGTACCATTTTCTAATTCATACAAAGACATCATGGTGTGAGCTGGTGTTAGCCTACTCTTCCTCCATGCTTTGTGGAGGAAGCCTTTCAGAAACCACTTTCTCCTTGTATATGCCTGGCATGCTTTAACCCATCTGCATATCAGTCCATCCTTTTTTCTTCCTTCCGTGCAGTGTTTGTGGTGGAGAAAGTGTGACTATTTGAAGTCAGACTAAACTCAGATTGAATCTCACATCTGGCCGGGCGCGGTGGCTCACGCCTGTAATCCCAGCACTTTGGGAGGCCGAGGCAGGTGGATCATGAGGTCAGGAGATCGAGACCATCCTGGCTAACATGGTGAAACCCCGTCTCTACCAAAAATACAAAAAATTAGCCAGGTGTGGTGGTGGGGAGAGGCATGTCCTTCCTTGCCTCTTCTAGTTGTCTGGTGGCTCCAGGCCCACCTTGACTAGTGGCTTCATCACTCCAATCTTTGCCCTTAAGTGTCCTTATAAGAGGAAGGCAGAGAGTGTTGTGAGAACCACGGAAGAGACAAACACACACACATAATGTGATGTGAAGATGGAGGCAAAGATTGGAGTGACGTATCTACAAGTCAAGGCAACCTTGGAGCCATCAGACACTGGGAGAGGCAAGGAAGGATTTTCTCCTAGAGGCTCTAAGAGGGAGTATGGGCCTGTGGATACCTTGATTTTAGACTTCTAGCTTCCAAAACTAGAACCAGAGAATAGAATAGCTTCCAGATCTAGAGAATAAGTGACTGTTGTTTAAGCCACCCAGTTTGGTGTAATTTGTTACAGCAGCCTCAGGAAACTAATGCCTTTGGGAAAGCTCATGGTTTCCATTCCTCTTTCCTACATGCTCTGGCCATGCTTGGCTTTCTCAGCCGGAGTCCAGGAATCATTGGGCTTCTAGTCTCAGCCAGATCCCTGGGGCCCCACTGTGTTGTCATTGGCCATGCTGCCTGCAGAGAAAGCTCCCTACAGCTGGTGCTGGCCCTGGCCCGTCCATGACCCTGTTGCAGGGCTGCTCTGGGATGCTGAGACCATACAGTCCTGGATTATATGTAGTTCACAGACTCCTCAGAGCCAACAGACCAGAAGAAAGGAGTCAAAGGAGCCCAAGGGACAGGGACAGCATAGGATGGCTAGTGAGACCCTTCTGGATCCTTCAGGACTTGCAGAGCCTTTCCCTTCCTGGGGGTGTGCACTTGGATGGGCTCCTGCTCTTTGTTGCTTGGTGAGGAGGTCACAGCAACAAAGTGAGGATTTTTCTGTAGGACAACACCCCAGAACCCAAGAGGTGCCTTGGGTTGCCAGTGGAATCCTTGCTGAAAGGATCCACAGCTCTTGGCAGGTAAGTGCTAGAAACCTCAAAGGGAATGAGGCCCCTCAAAGCCAGAGCTTTGTTGTTTCTCAAAATCCACAAGGGAGCCCTGTTTTCAGACATGGGACTCAAGTGCCGGCTGCAGCTGAGCGCGGCCCAGTTCCCCAGCAACCCCATCAATCCCAGCCCTTGGGTCTGCGTTTCTTTGTGATGTGTATGCTTTATATGACCTTAGTTATAAGCATTTCTGTGCGTTGGTAGGCAGAGGCTCTCCTTCCCTGATTTGGACTCATCTTTCCTCTTTAAAGCTTTCCCCTCCGCCCTGTGTGCTCTTCATTCAGACTAACAATAGCCCTGGCAATATCGAGGTGGCAGCAGGGAAGAGCTACAGTTTAATAAAGCCAGGGCCCGGCGGCCTCCCCCTACCCACACTAGGGCTCTAATAAAGCCCTTTCATCGTTCCAGGCTGCATTTCCACCCCAGTGTCTGCAAATGGCTTTCTCAACTGAAAGGACGCTTTGTTTGTACTTAGGATGCAGTTGAGAGTGGTCACAGATTTCAGCCACCCTTCGTGGGATGGGAAAGAGAGTCAGGTGTGGGACTGCATCCTGAGAACCCAGCTCCCACCTAATCAACTGACAGCACATCCAGGGACTTTTGCAGCATCTGGAAGGTTCTAGAAATGTCTAGCATAGATCATGTCCAAGTTCACCTTTAGTCAAAAGTCCAGCTGGGCTACTTCCCTGCCTTAAAACATCGTTAACTTGTTCTCCAGACTTTCCTGTGTAGAGAAGCTGTCTCTTAACTCTCCTTTCTGAAATCATGCGGTCAAACAGAAATGAAACCCTATTAGCTGTCTGCCCTTCTCCAAATTCCGCCATTTGATAGCACTTTATAGAATGTGAGCCAAGAGCTTTCATCACCCTGGTATATTTACTCAGTGAATCCTTGTGCTATTACTACACGTGTTTGTATGCTGTTGTTATAAAGCGTTACCTTTTTTTTAAATCACAAAATCATACTTGACATTGGTGAAAAATTCAAGCATTCATGAAATGTATGATTTAGGAACTGAAAGACCCCTGTAATCCTACCTTCCCAATACCTGTGTAATGTATGTGTGTGAGATTTTATTTTAGTTTTCCATCTTAGTCATGGGGAAAACAAAATAGTGGCTGTCTGGATGGGAAATCAACAGGAAATCCACAAATGGAATCTGGTGCTTCTCCTCAGCACACTACACTGAGCCTCCTTCCCTGCAAATGGGGACAGTTTTAGCCTCTGTAACAACTTTCTCCACTCAGAAAAATACCTACTTTCAGCAGGCAGGGTACCTAGGAATCTTGGCTGCTGTGGGAAAAGGACAAATGGGTCAGTGTGGGTCAGGGTATGTTCTGAAATGGGGTGCTATGGGCTGAACTGTGACACAAATTCCTGTGTTAAAGCATTGACTCTTCTATATTTTGAGATGGCTCCTTTATGGAAATAACTGAGGTTAACTAAGGTTATAAAGGTGGGGCTCTGATTCAATAGGATTAGTGTCCTTTTAAGAAGAGACAGGAGAGAGCTCACTCACTCAACCATGTGAGGACACAGCAGGAAGGTGCATGTGAGGATACAGCAGGAAGGCGGCCATCTGGAAGACAGGAAGAGAGCCCTCACCAGAAACTGACCATGCTGGCACCTTGATCTTGGACTTCCAGCCCCTAGAACTGTGAAAAAATAAATTTCTATTATTTAAACCATCCAGCCTGAGGTATTTTGTTATGGTAACACAAGCTGACTAATGAAGTGGTGAAGGAGTGGGGAGTATTGTACCAGGTCTAGCTGCCCCCCACCAATCCTTGCCTCTGCCCAATATTGATATATTCACATTTCTTTCCCTACTGTCACCCTACTGTCCCTACTGTCCTTAGAACTCTGAAAATGGAGGACGGGGTGGGGGTAATAGGAGTGTCTTCTTACAGACGTATGTGTCTGGACCTGGCCTCTTTCCTCACACTGGGACCTTTGCTTCTCCTTTGTCTTCTGCAGCTGGGGGCCAGCGCTGCTAAATTTGACGACAGTAGGAGAGAGAGAACTTTGGGCATACACCGGGCACCCTTGAATCACATTGACAGTGGATTTTGAGCTCTCAGTCATCTTACCTCAGAAACAAATCTGCTCACCAAAGCCAAATACCTCTGATGTCCTCACTTTAAAAGTTTGAAAGTTTTCCTTCCATTCTTGCAAGTTCCTAGCCTTCTCTAAGTGAAAATAATTGCATTACTGATGCTTTAGCTTCTTGTTCTCCCTGTTTTGCCCACCGACCCTATGTGTGGTCTCCAGGTTTGCCTCCTCAACTTCAGGACACAGAGACCCTACAAGCAGCTCTAACAACACAAGGCCCACACGCAACCCCCAAAAATGAAATAAATGAAATCTCAGGAAGCATGTGGAATTGAAAGGAAGATTTTTTCATTTTGCTGTCATCTTTAGGAAAAATGTCACCAATACCACCTAGCTGTAACCCAAGATGCAGGGTGTCTTTTTGAAGTGACTGTGAATGGGGAGAAGGCAAACTCGAGGAAACGGAGTGATAGAGGAGTGGTCCCTTAAATCAGTGCTTCTCAGGCTTTTCTGTTGTGACCTGCAGTAAATACACTTTACATCACCACCCAGTAGTCTGTGTATATACACACATTTCAAAAAATAACAACTACACTTATTACCTGGGGTGCACTGATACTGTCTAGTCTAGCCTGGTCTGTTTCATTTTAAATGTAGGTTGGAAACTAAATTGATTTCATTCATAGACAGCAGCATTTGTTAGTATTCCCAAAGGTATGGAGAAGGATGCGTGTTTACATTTTAGCAACACACTGATCAGAGAGAGCATAGGACAGTGGTTGAGATGCTTGTCTTTGGAGTTCAGCAACAGCTCTAGGTTTGAGTCTCAGCATTGCTGTTTAAGCAGCTGCACAGACGTGGATAAGTTCTCTAAGGTCCCTGTTCAATGGAGATAATGAGGCTTTCTTCATAAGGTTGTGATAAGAGCTTTGAAAAGTAAATTACATGCGATGCTTAGCACAGCTCCCCAGGAACAGTAAGTTCCTAAGGAAATAGTTATTATTATTAACGGGCATTCAGGCATTTGAGGTGCCCTCCCTGGAGACACATTGCCCTGTCTCATCTGCTTTTGCTGGGAGCTGGTGCTATGCTGTAGGGTAAGCAGTGAAGTCTGTCTTAGAGAAACCTCTGCAATGGAGATACTAAGTTTATTAATCATTATAAATGGAACAACATTCATTTCAGCTGCTAAATACACTCATCCCCAAACAGACTAGGGTCTTAGATCTTGGTTTCTGCTCAGCCATTTTGTGTCATTTTGCAGCACCATGATCTTTCCAGGGATGGGCACCAGGAGGCTGGAGTTCTAGTCTCTCTCAGAGGCTAATGTGTTATGCGAGCTTACACAAGGCATTTCATTTTTTCTGTGTCTGTTCTTGTAATAATGGGGATTATAATACCTGCCCACCCTGTCTCACAGGCCAGTTGAGAGGCACAAGCACATTTAAAAATATGGAAAGAGGTTTAGAACCACTCACAGAGAGGCATAATATCGATACAAAGGCTTAACTATTTATTATTACTATCTGTCTTTCCTTAGTATTCCATTGTGAAGATTTGTGGTTAGTACTTCATCTTTTTTTCTTCCTTTTTAAAGGATAAAATTCATTTCTAACTACCTTTTGAAAGTCAATTTATGCTCTGGTCATTTGATTTATAGGAGTGGGGAGAACAGCTTCCCAATCAAAGTGCTTTTGAATAATGCAATACCCTATATTAAAAGAGGAGCTTCGCTGCCTGACGTGGTTTACTTTCTCCATTGCAGAGAAAATCAGAGCTGCCCTACACCCTGGAGGACATCTCAGTCCAGCCACCTGGCATCCGTGTTTTCCCTCTTCCTGCTCAAATGAGTACTACCAGTCCCACAAATGGCTGTGGAATTTGTGCATAAATATAAAAGCCCAGTGAGGACTACTCCAGCCCTGTGCCCTGCCTGGGGCTGAGGGCCCAGACTCCAAGGAAGGGATGTCTTTCCTAATTGGTCTACCCCCAGGAGCTGCCATTTTTAAATTTACACAAAGTCCCTGTCTAGACTAGCAAAGGTCTTGCTACTAAGTAAAAAAGTTTGGGAAAATATGAGGCCTGGCAATGTCCCTGCATAGACTCTGTGGGTCATAGCTGCAAAGGTCTTGCAAATACCTGAATGCAACTGACATCTGGACTGCAGAGCTCCAGCCCGCAGGTGGCCCCCAAGCTGTGTTAGCATAAAGCAGGGAAGATAGGAGCCGCTCTCCTCTCCCCTTCCAGGGGGCAGTGCCTGCAGTCCTTAAGACTGTGGCTTCGGGTATTGAGCACACTTGAGGTGAATCCTGGCTTGGCCTCCCAGGGGACTTGGCAGCTTAGAGTAGTCAAGCTTCAGTGCTCTCATTTCAAAGACTGACATGTGTATTAAGTGAGATGTGAGGAAGTTATGACCATACTGCTCAAGAAGTGCCAGCTATTACTTTCTTCCCTCCACTATTCATCATCCACCTCGAACTCTTTCCACTCCAGCCCCTTTGCCCTGTTGCTTCCTTCCTCCTCCTCTCTCTCCTCTTTTCTGTTCCTGAATCCAGGCCTTTGAACGGCTCCCATAGACTCCAGCTGTGTCGTGCATCTAAAATTATCCCCTGACATCAATATTCTAACTTGCTTCCTCTTTCCTTAGTTTTCTGGCTTTCTTTCTTATTTACCAACTTCCTTCCATTTTAAGGGCAAGATAAATGAGAGTACAGATGGTGGATTTTTTTCCTCCTTCCTTCTGGAAACTCTATGTTAACTGCTTCAAAAGCAAAGGTCCTAGTGTGTGCAGTGTACTCTCCCAAAATGAGGCTGGGGTCCCTGAAGCCACACACATGTTGACGTTGGTCATAGTGCCACCAGGTGCTCTATGGCCATGGGATCCCAAATCTGTCTGGGCAATGGGGGCAGCTGGCAGTGAAGTTCAGATAGCATGAGACCAATTTGGAAACAGTTGTTTCCAAGGGCTGGCATTAGGCGTAGTCAAAATCTTAGTGCTCAATATAGTATGTTTTGAGGAGTATCTAAAAGTCTACTCTTGGAATTGAGTCCTTCTATATTAAACACTGTTCTGGAGGGGTCTTATTTTACAATTAAAATAACTTACCACACTTTACTGTGACTTCATTTATCAGATTATAGAGGCTGAAGAGACAATTCAGTCCAACTAACAATGACCTGTTTTACCAGAGTATAAACTTCTAAGGGCAGAGACTGTTAGAAAACTGTCTTCTCAGTACTTCCTGAATGCCCAGCGGGTGAGAGTCTCTCAAAAAATGCTTGTAGAATGAATAAATAAGAGAATAATGTGTGCTTTATATGAGGCCAAACTCCATGGTTTACTAAGATGAGAAGGCTGGTAATGGAGGCTCACATAACCACACACCTACAATCTGTTATAGTAACTATCATAATAGTGGATGGGTAAAGACTTTTGGAGACACAAATGAGGAGCAATGAATTGACTGGTGTGCGGACTGGACTGAGGAGGGTGGGAAAGACCATTTATGTAATTCAGAAAGAGGCCGGAATTTACCTCCTGGACAGACAGACCTGATGACAAAATAGGCCATCTTTTCAAGTCTCACATACAAATTTTAACGGAAAGGAAAACATTTTAACTTAGGGTAATACAAATTCCCTAAATACAGCTAAAAACCAAAGGACGACTATACACCTAATGATAGCAATGGGTAGTGAGGACGGCTGCCTCCTGTCCTGGTGGCTTCCTGGGGCTGCTCCCCTGAGTCCAGTCTTACACTAGGGCTTAGATTTTTCTGGACCAGCCATCCCAGAGTGGAAACAGGCTCCTCACCACTGCTGCCCCTTCCTTCCTTCTCCATCAGAACTGGGAAGAGACTTTAGTAATCAGCCGTGTTAACCAAATGAGTGTGGTTGCATTTTCTTTGATTCTTTCCTTGCCTGTGGTAACCCAAAACAATGAACCACCTTGGGAGGCTTAATAAGAAGGAAAATGACTGGGCTTCACCCCAGATCTATTGAGTTAGAATCTCTGGAGATGAGGCCCAGGGATCTACACCGTATTAACTCAACTGCCCTAGATGAATTTCTTTTTAATGAATAGACTTTACTTTTGGAACAGTTTTGGATTTTACAAAAGCACTGAAAAGCTAGTGCTGAATTCTCACATACTCCTTGTGCAGTTTTCCCTATTATGAACATCTTGCCTTAGTATGGTACATTTGTTACAAGTAATGAACTAATAATGATACATTATTATTAATTAAAATTCATAGTTTATTCAGATTTTCTTAGTTTTCACCTAATGTCTCTTTCTGTTCCAGAATTCCCTCCAGGATCACATGTTACAGTCCCTAGATGATTTTGTTTATTTTTTAAATTGATTTTAATTATAAAATAAATACACGAATATATTCTCTTGTTAAAATTTAAATATTACTCTGTGTGTGTGTGTTTGTGTGTGTGTGTGTGTGTGTGTGTGTGTGTGTGTGTTGAGACAAAACCTTGCTTGGTTGCCCAGGCTGGAGTGCAATAGCACAGTCTCAGCTCACTACAACCTCTGCATCCCAGGTTCAAGCAATCCTCCTGTCTCAGCCTCCCAAGTAGCTGGGATTACAGGCACCCGCCAACACGCCCAGCTAATTTTTGTATTTTTAGTAGAGACAGGGTTTCACCATGTTGGCCAGGCTGGTCTCAAACTCTTGACTTTGTGATCCGCCTACCTCAACCTCCCAAAGTGCTGGGATTACAGCTGTGAGCCACCATACCTGGCCGAAAATTTAAATATCACTATTGAAGAAAGAACTCCTTTAACAACTCTTCAGTTTCTAACCCTTTCCCCAGAGGCAAACAATGTCGCAGGTTTAGAGCACATCCTTCCAGTTGTTTTTCTATATATTCATATTCACAGACAAATGTATTGAAGGATATAGTATTCTTTTGCGTTCTTCAACATAAGTTAAACGATATTGTTCTATGCTTGTCATTCAGCACCTTCCTTTTTTAATTCTGTAAGCTACTGGTGAATGTTCAGTGTCAATATAATGGGATCTACCACATTTTTTTAAACTAAGTATTTGTAATATGAATATGTGATATTTTATTTGGCTACTGATAAACATTTACCTTGTTTATAACTTTATTCTGCTATTACACGTTTGCAAAGAACACATCCCTGTGCATATTTGTGAGTTGCTCTCAGGCACTGTATTTGTTTGCTAGGGCTGCTGTAACAAAGCACCACAAACTGAGGAGCTTAAATCTATTTTCTCACAATTCTGGAAGCCGAAGTTCAAAGCCAAGCTGTCACCAGGGCAGTGCTCCCTCTGAACCTACTTGTAAAGGGTCATTTACAAGCCTCTCTCCTAGCTTCCAGTAAGTCCTTGACTGTGGCAGCATAACTCCAACACCCACATGACATTCCCATTCCCCCAATGCGTGTGTCTATGCCCAAGTTTCCCCTTTTTTAATGAGGACACCAATCATATTGGATTAGGAGTCCACCTTTCTCCAGTATGATGTCATCTTCACTTCACTAATTAAGTCTGCAATGACCCTATTCCCAAATAAAGTCACATTCTGAGATACTGGGGTTTAGGACTTCAACATATGAGTTGCGGGGAGGCACAATTCAACCTTTGACAGACATTGGTCTCTAAACTTCTCTGATCCTGCCACCCTATTGGTAAAAAATATGTTTGCCAATGCACCAAAATATATGGCATTTAAGTATTTGTAAATTACACGTACATGTTTTTGTATTAATGTGTACATTATGAAACTGCTTTAGGTCAGTTCTCCAGAGCACAGACACTGGGGCATTGAGATTTGTATGCAGAAACTTTACTGGGAAGAGCAGAATGGGGTGGAGAGGAAGGTGAACTGCAGTATAGATGCCACAGAGAGCTCAGAGGATCCACAGTTCAGGAGCACAGGAGCCAGGATGGCCTTCAGAGCCATCCAGAATTGAGGCCAGTACTGGGCTTTCTACCCACACACTGACCAGTCATTGCATTCACACTGCCCAGGATGGACAGATTCCTTGGCCAAAGGCAATTTCCTATGAGCTGCTCAACCATGAGCCATTGGTGGTCAACTGTCCTGCCAGCTAAGTCCTTAAAGGGCATCGAGATGGTGCTTTATAGCCGACTCCTCAAAAACAGACCCTCAACAAAAAATTCAAAGGGCTGGCATGAAGTTAAACATACACAGAAGTTATCAAATCTTCTCCGATAATCAATAAATCTTGCATATCCCCAAGATATACAGAATCTACCTTTTAGACTACTGCTGGGCTAGGCCAATGCTGAGCATATAGAAAATATACATTTTAAGTTTTTTTTTTTTTTTTTGAGACGGAGTCTCGCTCTGTCGCCCAGGCTGTTGCAGTGGCCGGATCTCAGCTCACTGCAAGCTCCGCCTCCCAGGTTTACGCCATTCTCCTGCCTCAGCCTCCCGAGTAGCTGGGACTACAGGCGCCCGCCACCTCGCCCGGCTAGTTTTTTGTATTTTTTAGTAGAGACGGGGTTTCACCATGTTAGCCAGGGTGGTCTCAATCTCCTGACCTCGTGATCCGCCCGTCTCGGCCTCCCAAAGTGCTGGGATTACAGGCTTGAGCCACCGCGCCCGGCACATTTTAAGTTTTAATAGAAACTGGGGCCAGGCACGGTGGCTCACGCCTGTAATCCAGAACTTTGGGAGGCCAAGATGGGGAGATAACTTGAGATCAGGAGTTCGAGACCAGCATAGTAAAACCTTATCTCTACTAAAGTCTGGCCAATATGGTGAAACCCCATCTCTACTAAAAATACACAATTTAGCCAGGCGGTGGTGGCAGGTGCCTGTAATCCCAGCTACTTAGGTGGCAGAGGCAGGAGAATCCCTTGAACCCAGGAGGCAGAGGTTGCCGTGAGTGGAGATTGTGCCACTGCACTCCAGCCAGGGTGATGGAGTGAAACTCCATTTCAAAAAAAAAAAAGTTTTAATGGAAACTGGTAATTGCCTCCTACAGGGCTACACTACATGACACTCCCATCCAGAATGTAGGATGGCACCCGTTGCATTTCTGCCCTCTCCCACCAACACTTGATATTATAGAACTTCTTAAATGTTTACCAACCATGGGTTAAGAACATCTCATTCATTTAATTTGTGTTTCCCTAATTCCTAGACAAGCTGAAAATCTTTCTTTTTTTGTGAATTGCATGTTCATACCTTTTGCTCATCATTCTTTTATGTTACGTGTCTTTTTCTTACTAACAGGTAGGCATCATTTATATCTTTGACTACTAAATCTTAATTCATTCTTAAGTATAGTAAAATCTGATAGCCATGCCCCTGCCTTTTCCTCCCTAACTGTATTCTCATTTTCATGTGATGAATTTCTCTATGAGACTAGCCAGACAGCTCTGGTATTGTCTATTTGGAACTGAGATTTGGAGCCTTGGTTCTAATATTGTCACATACGAGTTGGGTAGTTGATTGATCTCCCTGATCCTCTGTTTTTTCATAAGAAAAATGGGAATAACCCTACTTCCCAGGGTTGCTATGAGGACTTAATGAGATTTTGTGTGAAGAATTATTTATCATTATGTTTTATTTTTTAGCCTTTATTACAAAACTGTAAAAGTCCAGATATATTCTATCACCTATGAAAATTCATTCATTCATTCATTCATTTGTTCATTGCTTACTAAACAGAAATTTATTATTGCCAACCACTAACTCTGTTACGTGTTAGTGGATCCAGGAGGAGAGCCATAGGGGAAAACAGATATAAAAAATAATGAAAGTCCAATTTGATGAGGATAATGGAGAGCACTGCATTCCTTGTCATGTTTTACTCTTAGACTCAATGAAAGGTATTACCATACCCACCAGACACAGGGGATGAAGGACCACAGCTATATTTACAAATTCCCTCTGTGTCCCAATAAATCAGAACTTGTCATTCCTTGAGCAATGCCGTAGCCCTGGGCAGGGTGACTGACCTGTGAAAGTTCTATAAGTAAGTCCTAACTACTTTTGCACATAAGCCTACCTATAGCAAATTGTGTAGGCATGCCTGGCCATCTTCCTCGCCTCGCCTCCTCTTCCTGCCAGTGACTAGGTGAAGGATGTTGGTTGTGTCTAGAAAGGCAGCTGCCTTAAAGGGATTTGGCATTGGCTCTGCAGGCCTAGCTATATTCTTCTCCGTCCACAAGTGCCCCCTGAGTATGTAAGTTACCAATCAGATATTTGTAACGAAAAATAAGGGTAGATTCAGCCCCGAAAGGAACCATGTTTTCCAATCATGCTTTTATCAGAGAGCCCTGCTTTTGCAGTGAGCAGGATTTTGTGCATCTATTAATACAGGGTTACGTTTCCATTTCTCTGTTGTTCTTGAATTAGTGCTCACCTGGTTATAAAGACACAGTTTGCTTAAGATGTAGAGAGAAATTTCATGCCATTGAAGCTTCAATAATGTCCAGTGGGTAGAGGTGCTGGAAAGGTAGGTTTAAACTAAATTGTAAATGCCTTTGTATTCCAGACTTTGCAGTGGTGGGAATCAGTGTGTTTAAAATAGGAGACTCCCATGTTCTGATTTCATTTTTAAGAACATGGAATTAGTGTCATAGAGTGACAGGTGGCAGGGAGCTTGCATTGCCAGCATGTTCTTCTTCCTTCTCTAGCCCTGTCTCTTCTCTTTATCTTAACAATCCCAGGAATATCTGGGACATAGTGCAAATAAGCCTGCCAACTCTCTTGCCAGCACTCTGACCACAAGGTTAAGAGACAGAAACATACTTAAAAGGAAATCACATAAAACAAACTCTAAGGCAGTAAAAGAGGTGTAAAAGCTGAAGTTACCCTTGAAACCTAACTTCCTTTTTTCAAATGTTTTCCTCTTCATTCACAGTGACTGCAGCTGAGGCCTGTGTTGTCCAGGCACCTGCCACCTGGCCCCTGGCCCACACTCTCTCCAGCCGCACTGTTAAACTCTTTCTCTCTCCTGAGGTTTCAGTGTCTTGTGTTTTCTTTTCCCTGTGGCCTTTCATAAGCTTCCACTTGGATGTTTAAGATGCAAGTTTTATTATCATTCAGGTATGGTGAGGCCAACTGATCAGGAGACAATTGTCATCGAAAAGATAGTTTGTTTTACAGTCAGAGCCCAGAGGAGGGGAACACTACGCCATGGGAGAGGAGGGCACACAGAGAAGCACTAGGTGGGTCGGGGGTGGAGGGAGTGAGGGGAAATGTGACAAATGACAACTTTGATTATGGTTTTGTGGGAGGCATTGTAAGCAGGATTAGGATTGGCTAGTGTGAATAATTTCCGTGGGCTCTGGCACACAGGGGCTCTCCCTAGCTGTCTGGTGGCTGGTCTTGGGGTGATCAGGGTAGGTGGAAAGTGGCCCTGAGTGTGATAGACCAATATAGGGAGCATGGGCTCTGGATCGGTTGGTTTGCATTTGAAAAGTGCACTTGCATACAGGCAAGTCCTTTACTCTCTCTAGGAACTGGCTGGCCCTGGAAGGGACAATCTCTTCAGGACAAGCAAGGCCCCAAGATACCAAAGCACGAGAATAAAAGGACATGCTTCATATGCACATATTCTTCATGGAATAGAAAGAGTTTATTGGGCACCATTTTCCCCCATGGGTATCCATGTCTTTCTCTAATTTTTTTCTTACTAGTCACAAAGTTAATTCTCATTTAGAGGGTCTCTTTTCTACCAACTCATGACCCCCTTCACTCAGCCACCTCTTGTTGAATGTTCCCTATAATGAGACACGGGCCCACTGAGTCAATTTGCTTATGGTTGTGTTTGGGTACCATATTTTACAGACCTGTCTCTCCCTAGACTGAGGGCAGAAGCCATGGTTTGTTTGTTTTGGTGACCCCAACTCTCTCCACAGTACCTTTCACATAGTCAGGACTTAATACACGTCTGTTAAAATAAGTGTTGACAAAGTAACATATCTATTAATTTCAGGCCAAGATTCTTTTTTGGCCAATCACCTAGCTTTATCACTGAAAATAAAATCTTTTGGAAAAAAACAATTTACACGAGGCTGCACAGCAAACAGAAGAGGAAATGTTAGAATCTATGCCTGTTAGAAATTATAGATTGGAGTGACTTGAAAAGATGATCATTGTGATTATTCCCTTGGGTGTTTTGATGGTATTTGGGCCAGAACTTTTTAGAACGTGCACATTCTGTCCTCAAGTAGTCTTACCTCCCCACAAGACCCCCAGAAGAAATATATGCATGGAGAAATAACATGCACAGCCAAGCAACGTTTTGTTTTTAGCCGAGACTTCATCCCCTGAAACACAATGCACCTATCTGAGCTGGGCCAGGTCCTGTCTGAGTGAGCTCTGCCTAGAATCAAAGCAGACAGTCCTGGTGTCATTTGTTTCTTCCCCCAAACCTAAGCTTTCAACTATATCATCCTGGAGAGACTAAAAGCCAATCCAAACTTCCAGAGAGAGCCAGAGAGTAAGTGAGAGCTCTGGCCCAATGCTAGAATGAAGCTGACCTAAATTTTGGGCCCCAAGCTTTCTTAGGCCAGCCAGGTTCCCATTCCATGGGGAAAGAAAAAACATCTAGAATTGTTAGTAAGAGAGGGATTGTTTTAGCCAGCAGGAAGGAAGTGCCAAACCAGTGACAACCCTATCTTTTAATGTACAATGTCTTCATCCGTGACACCCACTCCTACATTGGCCAGTGAAATATCACAAAATGTGACCAATGACAGCAACACCTCCTTTGGGGAATGAAGATTTTTCCACCCCTCAAAGAAAAGGGGATATCTCTGTTTTCAAAGGAATGGGAGAGCTCTGAGCTTTTTCTGGAAGCAGATGGGATAGAGTGCTCCTTCTAGTTTGCCCCAGTCCCCACCATGTTGCCTCAGGTTAGGAGTTTTAATGCAATTTTACTTCTGCTATACCTTTACCATGTACTCTGGTTACCTCCCTTTGTAATCAATCACCTCTGTTGATCAAAGCAAGTGACGGTATTAAGGTTTCTATCTCCACAGAGAAAGAATGGAATGTGTGTGTAGAAAAGCTGATCATGGCCAGGTGTGGTGGCTCACACCCGCAATCTCAGCATTTTGGGTGGCCGAGGCGGGTGGATCACCTGAGGTCAGGAATTTGTGACCAGCCTGGCCAACATGGTGAAACCCCATCTCTACAAAAAAAAAAAAAAAAGCCGGGCGTGGTGGCAGGTGCCTGTAATCCCAGCTACTCAGGTGGCTAAGGTAGAAGGCTCGCTTGAACCTGGGAGGCAGAGGTTGCAGTGAGCTGAGATCACGCCACTGCACTCCAGCTTGGGTGACAGAGTGAGACTCCGTCTCAAAAAAAAAAAAGAAAAGCTGATTGCAAAATTAACCATAATGCATACAACATGGTGTTGAAATACTTAAGCAACTGCTCATTCTGTTAGGCAGAAAATGTTCTTAGATCTCGAAGTCTACTCTAGCCTGTATATATGAATCCACACTTCCTGCAAAAACACATCTGCCCCTATTTCCTGGTGGCACTGGGAAGAGTGCATATTGCTTTTCTTCTATAAAACTACTGTTCTGTCATTTCCTTTAGTTGTGAGGTCTCCTACCCTTTTTTCCAGTGATTACTGGGCTTCCCCAGAAAACCTGTTTTGGCTAACTCTATCAAGCTTCATTCACAGAGTCATGTCCATCTCGTTTCTCTTCTTCTGTGTCCTAAGTCTTAGTATTCATTTATATACTTTTATCCCACTAAGGAAAGTTGGGTAACTGATTCCAGCTTTCTATACCTTGTATTCATGTCTCACACAATTTGACTCTCTTCTTGTTTTCTTCTTAGAGTAGATACTTCTTGAGACAGGGATAATTTCTTGAGCTTTGGTTGGAGTCACCCAGGGCCTAGTCAAGAGCAGTTCTCTGTGCAGAATGAGGATTCAATAAATATCAGCTGACTACGGTGACAGAGTAAATGAGGACGTACTCAGGGTTGGTAGAAAAATGAACAAGTAGTCTTCTTGCCTACTTTTGCTAGCTATCGAAGCCCTAGTTGCTTAGGTTATTTTTTCCTATTATAGTTATAATAGTTACTTTCTAGGACTCTTTCCTTAGCTTAGCTAATAATTCTTCCCTTAGCGTCAATACTTTCTCCAGATGTTGGAAGTTATTGAACAGGAAAAAGTACATATGACCCTGATCTTATTAAACAGCGTATTAATCAGAAGTCCATTATTCTGCCCAATACAAATGTGTATTAATTTTGCATTATGTGCAAATATTTAGGCACAGGTCCATGTACACATATATCCATTCACTAGTCAAATACCTAAATTAAAAATGGCAAGCTGAAAAAAATTCCAAGTGCAAAGGTGTGATTGCTTTGAAAATAGCCAATTTAGGAAAGTTTGGCCTTTAATTGGCCAAGTTAAACAAGGCACAATTACTGCTAACTTGGTCCCCAAAGATTGGCTCTAATCACGTCATATTTAACTTGGCTGGTTAAATTGCAAATAGTATTCTCTTTTTCTGATTTGGTTCATTTGGCTGATATAATCTCTTTCTGTGGCTTTTTCTCTCCTGACTTAGCTCTTTCTGTGAATGGAAGCTCCATGGATTAGGAAACACGATCTATTTTTTTAAAAACAGCAAAATGTGTGTGTGGTTTTTGTTGCTGTCTTAAACAGTCACTGAGAAAACTTTATGAGCTCATAGTCACAGAAACATAATAGATTCATCACAAAATTAGTATGCATATGTCAAAGGTTTTATAGACCTGATATCTCAAAATATTCTTGCATATTTTTGTTTTGCTTTACATTACAGGTGAGGAAGAATATTTTTGTACTAACTCTAGCATCTTCTGTTACTGAGAGATGAGGAATCTAACTTAGACATTCAATGTTAAATGAGCCAGCCCAAGGAGGCCACATAGTTCCATAAGGGCACAGAGAAGGATGGTTGAACATTTATCTCTATTTTTGTCTGACAGCATCAGAATTCAAAGAAGTCTAATTTCTTAGTTCAAAATGGTCAATTGCATGCAAATTATATGAAAAGGGCATCTAATTTCCTATGTACTACCATGGAATACATCAATCTAAGAAACAAGAAATTATTTTCTCTAGTAGAGAAACACATATACACGTGTGTGTTAAACACTCATTTATTTACTAAAAACAATAAACATTTAAAGAGTAATTACAGTGTGTCAAGTTCTATATCAGGTGTTGGATATGCAGAAAGGAGTAAGACAATTTTGCCTTTAAAAACCTGTAGCATATATTATATGTCTGTATTGGGTTATTTGCACTGGATAAGTCAGAAAAATAATGGCTTTAGATTCCAAATTTTAGCTCCCCTGCTTCTTTTAGTTCATAACATAGAGCTGGTCTTCAGCATCTTTCCCTTGCATACCACCGCGTGATTCTGTTTGTGCCCCCAGTGACATTCCATCTCCCGTGTCAGTTTCCACTGCTCTCATGCTTTCTCCAACCTCAAAATGAACTCTTAGGAAGAGCTAATTAGTCTACCCTGGTTATAAGGAATTTCTAATAAGAAGTTTCTGTATTAACTCTCATGTGGTTATTTGCCTTGAGGCAAAGCCAGCAAAACTGTATGCTCATGAAAGAAAGATAATTTTCAGATACCTTCAGGTATATTATTTACTTGTGAGTAAGCCACAGCTACCAAATCATTTCCATCTGAATTTGCAGCTAAGTCTGAAGTTTAACACTTTCTACGTTTTCTATTCCACCAAATGTCCTGCTTTCAGGACAAAGCCTGTATTGTGGATGTGGAAGAGAGGACAGGGGATTCCCCCCACAGTATTTCAGGTCTACATACTAGGCATGGGGATACTACAGTTTGTACATTTATTATCAAAAGTAGTATTCTGATGTGCCTTTATCAGTTGTACAGATGTCCCCCAACTTACGATGGTTTGGCTTTGGTTTTTTCACTTCACAATGGTGTGAAGGCAATACTCCTTCAGTAGAAACTGATTTTCAAATTTTGGATTTTGATCTTTTCTTTGGATAGCAATATGTGGTATGACACTATCTCAAAATACTGGGCAGTGGTAGTGAGCGCATCTCCCAGTCAGCCCTGTGAACACGAGGTGAAACACCTGATACTCTACAGCGGACTGTGTTGTCAGATGATTTTGCCCAACTGTAGGCTAATGTAAGTGTTGGAGCATGCTTAAGGGAGGCTAGGCTAAGCAGTGATGATCAGTAGGTTGGGTATATTAAATGTATTTTCAACTTATAAAGCGATGGGTTTATTGTGACGTAACCCATCATAAGTCAAGGAGTATCTGTATTCTTTCGGAAAGATCCAAGCTTGTAGCCCAAATTGATCAATTTAGTGCATCAGCATATTGCTCTATTGCAAAGTTTTGACTTTCAAGTATGCATATGAAAAAAAAGATACTGCATATAAAATGTCTGCTAGCCATGTTGATCATTAAACAGAAAGCAAGCCAACAAATAAAAACCAGCCAATAAATAATGAATGGAGCATGAAAACTAGAAAGCCCAAAGTGACAAAAGTGTCAACAGTATTGGACTCTATACTGTAAATGATAATTTTACAATTAAAATAGAATTTTTTTCTTCTGGGACTCAAAGAAAAATAGTGATGGGATATGATGATGTGTGTTTCCAGGAACACCTGACATCATAGACATTTTGTTGTTGTTTTTCCAACAAAATCTTACCAGAGTAAGTGGGTTACAAAGAGGCAATCTTATCAAAGTTCGGGGACAAGATGTTAAGCTTTGCCCCCATTACACATGCACATACATGTGCATATGAGCCACACACACGCACACACTCACATGTGATTATAACCATGCAGTGGCTCCTGGGGAGGCTTTGCAGGGCACAGTAAGAAAATCTTTGCCTTAAATATTTACCCTGACAGAACCTGAAGCAATAATAGTTGGGTTTGGCTCAGTGCCTAAACTCTACGTTTGTAATTAGTCCCAGAAAAAAAAAAAAAAAGATATTCATGAAAAATGAGTTTGGGAGGGAAGGTGGGAGAAATCTGGTTTGAAATGTCTGTATTTGCTTTTGGCGGCATGTGCAGTTCACTGGGAATCTTGAGTCTTGGGTTTAACTTTGGCTACTAACTAATCTGATGACCTTGAACAAGTTACTTAAGTTCTCATATTTTTCATATTTGTCCCTATTTCCTCGTACTTGTAACCATACGATTGCAACAAATGATCTCTGTTGATGATCCTTTACGGAGAAGCTGTGTGCTACCATATGTAGGAAAATATATTCCAAAGACAAACACGAGGGCGCCTAAAAATTCTTTCCCATGAACATTTAGTTTACTAGGCAATAAATAAGTAGAAGAAAACAAGGTCGTTCTGCAAAATACAGTCTGTCATTTTCAATAACTCTTGTCATCTTTCACCAAGCAGTCCCTGCTGGCAGTGGAACCAATTCTTGGATTTAGAAAAAATTTACAGCATGGTGCTTCAGCTTCCCCAAATGTCTTTAGCTGCCATCCATCCATGGCAAAAGGAATCCAGCAGTGGGGACCAATCCCAGTGTGATGCCCCAAGGTCTGGCCAACCACTGTATGTGCAGGACCTTGATCCTCTCGCTTTCCTGGATTTCCAAGTGGATCAACCATATGCCATGAAAGGCATTATTAAACAAGAGAAGCATGTCATTGAGATGGACCAAAGCCAAGTGAAGATGACTTAGAGCTCCATGTACATGCTTAAGCATTCACACACAACTATGTGAAACAACTTGGAAGTACAGAACCCTTTGGAAGGTCCGCAAAATATATTTATTATTTTCTGCCCAAAGTTATCTTGTCCAACTCCTGTTGAAGCTCTTTGCTCACAGTTTTCCTATTTGTTTAGTTGATGCCTTTCTGCCCATGTCTTCATTTTCCTCCAGTAGAAGCAAGAAGTTTGCTAATTGCACTGTTGTCATTACAGATAATATTGACTATATATTCTGAATGTTGTGGTCAGCCTAATGAAAATGAAACCCATATAAAAGGCACATAGTCAACAGGCATATTGAAATATGCTTCAAGATGACTCCAAATATGTTTACATATCATTCAACTCATGCTCAACTAAACTATTCCCCCTTGTTTTTTGGAGACAGAGTCTCACTCTGTTGCCCAGGAACTGGCATGATCACGGCTCACTGTAGCCTCAACCTCCCAAACTTAAGTGATCTTCCCCTCTCAGCCTCCCAAGCAGCTGGAACTACGGGTTTGTGCCACCACACCTGGCTGATTTTTGTATTTTTTGTAGAGACAGGGTTTTCCCATGTTGCCAAGGCTGGTCTCAAACTCCTGAGCTCAAGCAAAGTGCTGGGATCATAGGAGTGAGCCACTGTGCCCAGCCTAAATCATTCCTTTTGCGGAAGATCTTTTGAGACATCCTATTATAACAATTCTGGTACTATTAATTTCTGAAATTATTGGATAATCAGTTCTCCTTAATTAGCTTGGCTAATTGAAATTTCCTTGTGTAAGATTAAGAATGTTCACCTCGACACTGGGTTTTACAGGTTGTGTAAGTTCAAGTGAATAAGCAGGGCAGTTTGTGTAATTTAAGCTCATGTTCTGTGTGAAGAAAGAAGGAAAATAGGGTTTCCTTTCTTTAAAGTGATACTAAAACCTAATTTGATCAATACTGAATTCTAAATCTGTACTCTGTATAGTAAAGCTATACAGGATAGAGAGAGAGAGAGAGAGAGAGGAAGAGAGTGGGGTGCGTGAGAGAGAAAAGGCGCGAGAGAAAGTGCACAGTTTAAAAAAATACTAAAACCAGTTATTTATTCATTCAACATTTATCAAGCAACTACTACGTGCCAAGCATTGTTCTAGGTGCAGAGTAGACAGAAAGGAGTAAAACAATCTAATCTTGTGAATTTTTTGTAATGATATAGGTAGCATACTATAGAGAAAAACAGATTTGAGAAGTTACATTCAGTCATGCCTTCTTAAAGTTTTAGTGTAACTATACGTAAAGGAAATGAGAGCTCTGATATTTTACCAGAATTTACCAGTACAATGAAAATGGGCCAAAACATAGAATAGGTAGGGGAAATTGTTGAGATTTAATAAATTCCCATAATATTAGTTATTATTGCACAGCAGATTTTCACCTGAAGTTACATTTGTGTGACAAAGAAGTGTTGCCTAATAATCAAAACTATTTATCATAAGAAATAGGAGACACAATGGGAAAAAGCAGTAGCTCTTGCTTGCAGTTCTGGGGATGGGGAATTATCCCTGAATTTCAGTGAGCCTCAGTTTTCTCTCTGGTAAAAAAAGGAAAGAAATTGTCATTCTACCTTGGAATTAAGTAACATCTATAAATAGTGTCTTCTTCCAGCACAAGCTAAATTTGTGAGGCCAGAGACCACATCTGTCTGTTTCCCCACGATGTCCCAAGTACCTTGCTTTAGTTACAAATTCTGCAAGGCACTCAGACATATTGGCTGAAGGACAGTAAATGTTTGTTAAAGATTATCCTGAGGGTGAGATGAGGAAATACATGACAAATTACTCAAACATTGTGAAACATTATTCTTAAGTTAAAGAACTCACTTCGTATCCTGCTGTTTTGAGATTTTGCAGTTTGGGCAAATGCTTGATCTCTCTTCAGGAATAACTAAGTTGCTCACCAGGAAGACCTCTGGGCCTAAATCTTTGTGAACAAAATCTGGCGTAATCGCTAGCAGCATTAGCATTTCCCAACTTTCCCTTGAGCTGGCTTTTCATTCTCAGGCATTTCAAAGCCAGGTTTCAAAATGAAACTTCATCTAATCCTCTGAAAGCATCGTCCACTTTTGGCACCAAGATGGGATTTTATGATGTTCAGGGATGAAGGTGCACACCCCAGCAGTTTTGCCGAGTCTGTCTTTTTCTTTTTTTTCCTTTTCTTTTTTTTTTTTTCTGAGACGGAGTCTCACACTGTTCCCCGGGCGGGAGTGCAGTGGTGTGATCTGGGCTCACCGCAACCTCTGACTTTCCGGGTTCAAGCAATTCTCCTGCCTCAGCCTTCCGAGTAGCTGGGATTACAGGTGCCCATCACCACGCCCAGCTAATTTTTCGTACTTTTAGTAGAGACAGGGTTTCACTATGTTGGCCAGGCTGGTCTCGAACGCCTGACCACGTGATTCGCCCGCCTTAGCCTCCCAAAGTGCTGGGATTACAGGCATGAGCCACTGCGCCGGGCCTGCCGAGTCTGTCTTTGAAACAAACTGCTTTTACGTAATGAATGACCAGGAGGGAAACCTATGCAAACCTAAATTAGGAAAATATTTGGAAGACCTCCTAAGAACGCAATTGCAGTACGTCACATAGCTTTAATCAGTAGTCAGTTTCTCCCTGTTGATCTTCAGAAGAAACCAAATTCGTTCCCAGCTGCCAAGCACAACATTTCTTCATCCGCGTCTACTGTAGTTGGTTTCCTAGGAGGCAGTTTTTTGTCCCAGTTCCCAGCCATCTTCCAGGCAGAAGAGCATGCTGATTAATCACTCATTCATGGTTCTAGGTGAGCTCAGTGTTTGAAGGAAAAGCATTTTCTTCGAAGGTCCCTATAAAACAACCATCCTCACAAATGACCTGTGAGATCTCTGGTCCCTGAGCATCTTCCTCTCACCTCCACCCCAGTGAGCCCCTTATTGCTGCGCTTATAGACGACCAAGTCCTCACCAACCAGCAGGCTCCATCTCATGACTGAGCGTGCTCCCAGACATGACCATCTGTCTACCACCCTGCCAATTCCATCTCAAGCCAAACCTCATTCCAGACAGTGACTCGTCGAGGTCCCCTTTGAACTCCAATCCCTCAGTTTCTGAGAGCTGGCTCCTGACCATTCTGCAACACTGCCCCAATTAAACTGTGCGCCGCAGCGTGATGACCACATAGTCTGGTATCACATCTGAAGTATTTCATTTATTTCCCTTCAGGGACATCAATAGTATATTTTTTCCTACCTTCAATGAATGCCCTATTGAAACGCCTACAGAAAGACAACTAACTGTTAAGGACATTTACCATCAGCATGGAAGTTCCGAGGTTTTATGATGTGTCTGACAGAACCAGACGCAGATATCTTATACTGGGCATTTATAATTTCCTGGAAAGCCAGCGTTGCCCTGCTTGCACCTGGAGCCCTGCTGAGTGTTCCTGACTGGCGATTGTACCCAGATGTCATACTTACCTGTTGATGTTCAGTTTCTGGGTACTGGGTAATGTAAGACCAAGACAGACCCAGTGAAATCTTGTGTAAGGAGATGGTCTCTGTTAGTGTTTGTGCATATGTGTGTGTTGTGTGTGTGTGTGAAGAGGTAGTATTCTAGCAGGGAAGGATTAATTCTTCAGAAGGGCTAGGGAACCCAGGAGAAGACAGATCTGATAACAATGATTAGGGAAAAAAACTCTTTAAAAGGTTCTAAAGGTCACCACGCTGTTCCTGGAGAGGAGGGTGAAAGCGGAGATGTCCCCTCACTTCTATCACATCTCCTTCCCTCAGTGTCACACTCAGCTCACCCTTACTGGAAGGGAGTGCTCTTTGCGCCCACCAGTTCAGGACAGCCGCTTGTCACCAAAGTGCCGGGAAGATGAAAGGAGACAGCCTGTCTTCCTGAGCCACTTCCCAGCTTCCTGCAGACACGCCCAGCCCCATGCACACCAGCCATAGCTGTGTTCCGGGTGACCTTCTACATAGACACAGCAGAAAGACCCCTGGGCCCATTCACAACCCAAGACGAGGCAAGCGGTAACAAACACCAAGCAGCTGGAAGAGAAGAAAGGGACTTGGGAAAGGACCTGTGTAACTCCCATGAAGAAGCTGAAGTCAAAACTTTGCAGGGAGAAAAATGACAGTTTATCACCTATTGGAAAAATAAGCCACTACTGCTTGGTGCTAAGAAATATGAGTGGTATTTATTTATTATTAATTTGAAATAATTCCAGACTTAGAAAAAAGTTGCAACAGAACAAAATATTTCCAAAATAACTACACCACATCCCCGAATGTTAATATTTTGCCTTTATCACATTTTCTTTGTCGTATTCTCTCTGTGTGTGTGTGCACATACGTATATATAAATAATTTTAATATATCTAAGATATATAATTTTCTTTTCTACACTTGATCTTAGCCAAAAGGCCGAGAAGCCATATATAATTTTCTTTTCTGAATTGTTTAAGATTAATTTGCAGGCTGATATGGTTTGGCTGTGTCTCCATCCAAATCTCATCCTGAATGAGGATGTAGCTCCCACAATTCCCACGTGTCATGGGAGGGACAAAGTGGGAGGTGACTGAATCATGGGGGTGGGTCTTTTCCATGCTGTCCTTGTGATAGTGAATGACTCTCATAAAATCTGATGGTTTTATAAAAAGGAGTTCCCCTGCACAAGTTCTCTCTTCCCTGCTGCCATGGAGAATGTGACTTGCTCCTCCTTGCCTTTAACCATGATTGTGAGACCTCTCCAGCTCTGAGCCAATGAACTGTGAGACCTCTCCAACTGCGAGCCAATTAAACCTCTTTTCTTCATAACTTACCCAATCTCGGGTACGTCTTTATCAGCAGCATGAAAACGGACTAACACACAGGCATTATGTCCTTTTACTCCTAAATTATTCAGTTAATATCATGTAATTCATAGACTTGTCCAAAGTTTTAAATTCTCCTAATCATATACTTTATAGCAAAATAATTTTTTTTTCTGGCTCAGGATTCAGTCCAGGATTGTGTGTTGCATGTAATTGTTTTGTCTTTTTAGTCTCCTCTAAACTAGAATAGTTCTGGAGTCTTTTACAGTCTTTGTCTCTCATGATCTTGAAATTTTTGTAGAATGTCCCTCAAATTGGATTTGTTTGCTGTTTTCCCTGTGATGAGATTAAGATAATGTGCTTTGGGCAGGGATGCCACTGCACAAGATGTGACTTCCTCATGCGTTGGGTCAGGAGGACAGGACACCTGTTTGCTGGGTAAGTGATGAGGTTGACTTTGATCATTTTGTTAAAGCTCAGCCTGTAGGGTTTCTCCACTATAAAGTTACAATTGGGCCTTCATAATTAATAATAATCTTGTGGCAAGATACTTCACAACTAGGTCAATATCCTGTTTGTCATCAAACTTTCACTCACCAATTTTAACACCCACTGATGATGATTCTCTGAATCCACTGTAACCATGATGTTTGTCAAATGATAATTTCCTAATTTTATTATTCCTGTGACACTTATTAGTTGGCATTCCACTTCCTTTTCTCTTATTTTTAATTTTTATTTATATCAATGTGGACCCATAGATTCTGATTTTATTCAATAGATAATAATCTGTTAATGTGGTACTGATTTTTAAACAGTGACAGTAAAACATTGGGATCTGGAAGGCCACACAGAAGGGTTGCCTGATTGTTTAAGAGTCCTGGGATATAGTTTCCTTAGAGATAACTGGGAAATGGATCTTGGGAGATGTTGAGATGTCGTGAGACGAGTGAGATGTTGGTTTGGATTGTGGTCAGTGAAGGAAACTGAGTCCATGTGCCCAGCCTGGAGCTGTCCATACTAAGTGGAATTAGGAGAAAACATTTCCTCCAGAAACCCAGTATTTGGGCCTTTAAAAGGTTACTGTACCTAAGGGAAGTCAGAAAGCAGGAGCTGGAGGGTATGCTGGTCGACCTAATGGCCATGAAGATCAGCTCAGTAAAGGCTTCTCTAATTTTGGAACTAATTTGACCTTCATAAAAGGCAAGCTGAACAGTGACCTAATCTGAATGAAATATGGCCCAGGGTCAGGAGTGCCTTTTGAAGGAATTTCTATTGTCATTGTAGATTCTAGGGCCCTCTCATCCTCTAGGTTTCGTTTCCCCTCTACGGGCTTCCTCTTTCATCTGCCTTCTGCTCACCTCTTCCTTCTCATCATTAGCTTATTTTATGACTTTTCTTTATTCATTGGCTTGTGCCTTAGGCACTCAGGGGCATAGCTCTCTCCAGAAAGTTGGTCCTCATATCTGAGGATTTGGCTTACTGAACTCTCCTTAGAACTGGAAATACCTGTCTGTGGTCACCTGCGAGTTAAGCTTTGCAGAAACTGCGAAGGGTCTCATATTGGTC
Organism: Rhinopithecus bieti; assembly: GCF_001698545.2. Classification (NCBI taxonomy): domain Eukaryota; kingdom Metazoa; phylum Chordata; class Mammalia; order Primates; family Cercopithecidae; genus Rhinopithecus; species Rhinopithecus bieti. The sequence goes on along the minus strand of NW_016822715.1, from coordinate 478,489 downwards.
AAAACACTTTGGTCACAAGAAAGATAAATCAAATTGGCCGGGCGCGGTGGCTCAAGCCTGTAATCCCAGCACTTTGGGAGGCCAAGACGGGCGGATCACGAGGTCAGGAGATCGAGACCATCCTGGCTAACCCGGTGAAACCCCGTCTCTACTAAAAAAATACAAAAGACTAGCCGGGCGAGGTGGCGGGTGCCTGTAGTCCCAGCTACTCGGGAGGCTGAGGCAGGAGAATGGTGTAAACCCGGGAGGCGGAGCTTGCAGTGAGCTGAGATCCGGCCACTGCACTCCAGCCTGGGCGACAGAGCGAAACTCCGTCAAAAAAAAAAAAAAAAAAAAAAAAAAAAAGAAAGAAAGAAAGATAAATCAAATCAAGCTCATGTAAACACAAAAAGACGTTTGCTATCAACATAAAGAAGTGTTGGAATGAACCCAGGAGCAAAAATATCAAGAGATCTGGGAAGGGATTAAATCGTATCTGAACGGTTGTCCAGACCCTCTGGGGTTTTGTCTTTGTACCTCTTTTGACGTCAGTTTTATTATCATTTCTCTTCTCTGCAGGTTGAGTTTCCCTGCAATGCTGGTCCACATGGTGGAATATGCCTAACCCTTTGAATCCAGAGTTTCTAGGAGATGGTGCCATTGAAATTCAGGGAAAGAGAAATATTTGTGCATTAGACAATCCCATAAATATCCCCTATGGTACTACCTCCAAATTTACCTAATTTATGTCTTAAATTTTACTATTGGTAAGTCACTATTTTGTGTTAGAAATCCTTTATCAAATATAATTAAAAGAATTTTAAATGGGATCTAAAAGTAAATTGGTGGGGAAAAAAACAAAAAAATTAAAGCCTGTGCATAATCTATCATCTAGGGATAGTACTGTAAATTTTCTGGTGTACATTCTTCTATCCTTAACTCTGTGTGTGTGTGTGTGTGTGTGTGTGTGTGTGTGTGTGCATATTAGCCACATGGGAATAATATATATACATTTTCTTATAACTTGCTTGTCTCACTTAATTATCAGTATGTTCCCTTGACATTTGCATTTCTTCTGCAAAACAATTTTTGAGATGGAGTCTCACTCTGTCACCAGGCTGGAGTGCAGCAGTGCAATTTCGGCTCACTGCAACCTCCGCCTCCTGGGTTCAAGCGATTCTCCTGCCTCAGCCTCCTGAGTAGCTGGGACTATAGGCGTGCACCACCATGCCCAGTTAATTTTTGTATTTTTAGTAGAAACAGGGTTTCACCATGTTAGCCAGGATGGTCTCCATCTCTTGACCTCATGATCCACCTGCCTCGGCCTCCCAAAGTGCTGGGATTACAGGTATGAGTCATGGCACCTGGCCTGCAAAATAATTTTTGATGGTATTCCTTTATATGACTGTACATTAATTTAACCCATTCTCTGTGTATAAGATATTCTTTGGGTGTCTGCTTAGCTCACAAGCCAACCAGAGAATTAATAGCCTTTGCTCCAAAGATATGATAGCACTGTGGCTCGATTCTTCTGGTCAAAATATATTGGCCTGGAATGAACCCATAAACTAAACTCAGCAAAGAAGATTCTCCTTCCTAGGAAATGAAATTTGGAGCCTATAGACTCCCAGTTTCTTGTGGAGTTATAAACAATTTTGGGGAGGTGTGGAACAGCCATATCTTCCCATGAGAAAGAAGAAGCAGTAGATATGGATAATTGGAGAAGATTTTTAGAGAGAAGTAGGGAAAAGAGATGGAAAGAAAGAAATTCCTTAGACTCCCTACAATTTTTCATTTTCCACTTTCAGACCTGTGTTGGGTTGAGTGTTGCCTCCTCAGAATTCGTGTCCCCCTGGAACCTCAGACTGTGGCCTTGTTTTGAAAGAGAGTATTAACAGACGTAATTAGCTAAGGATCTCAAGATGAAATTGTTCTGAGTTTAAGGTGGGCTCTAAATCCAATGACCTGTGTTCTTATACTAAGAAGAACAGACACAATAGGTTATTTTCAGTTTGCGGACATTATAGATTATACTACAGTGAACATTCAAGTGCATACATTTTAGTGCACATTTCCAATTATTCCCTTAAGATAAGGTCCTAGAAAGGGAATTACTGAATCAATGGGTGGACTGATTTTTAAGACTTTTGTAGACCAAATTCTTCCCCATAACGTAGTATAAAAGAGAATACCTATTCTCCTCTTCCTTGCCAACAATTACAAAATATCTTTCAGGGTTTTTTCCTTAACTTCAAATGCATGAAATTACTCATGTAAATGAGTTAATCAGATCACTATCCTGCTCCATGGAATATGCTAGAAAATATTAGGCCCTGAGTTTGGGGACCACACAGGACTTGCTACAAGGATTAAGGAGGTATACATATGGAGCAAGGTGAAGGCAAACATCCCTTATCTCAGCTGTGCCTATGGCCATGCTGACCCTTCCACCTTGAGGATGTGGGTGTTCCCACATCTCTTCAATACATCACTTAAGGTGACTTTCAAACAGTGATTTGGAGGAAGAATCCCACGTGACCTTGTACATCTTATTATTATTATTTTTTTCTGGAGAGGTGGAAATGATATTAGTGGTAAAATGACGGAAGAACATCCATATGTTCCTGCTTCTGAAGATCAGTGTGGCCTTTCTCGCCACTCCGTTAAGGACAAAGATGAAAGTGTGAGGCTGGAACAGCGGAGTATAGAGCTGATGGGTGTTGTCACAGTCACCAGTGCTGGGGAGATAGCGGGGCTTTTTAAAAAGAGTTGACAAAGGCTATAAAAGCATACAGGTTAGGGTGAAAGAGGAATAGGCATTATTTCAATACTAAGAAGAATTGAAAGCCAAAGATAATAGTCATCAGGTTCTTTCTGGGCAGTTAAGTTAAATTAAAACTCACCCTCATAATCTGCCCAGGTTCTCTGACACACACACACACACCCATACACCCAAATGGGCGGCACACAATTCTTCAGCCTCTGCCTGCAGAAATAAAATCAATATCATGTTGTACATAAAACACCTATTTAATCTAAAATTGCATTTTATAGTCCATTTACCCCAGCAGAGTAGCCCAAAGTCAGTCACTTCTTTCTGTTCATTTCTAAGCTGCGGCTCACTTTTCATTGTTCTCTCTGTCAGTGTCAAACTTGCGAAGAGGCTTTGAAATAGACAAGAAAAGCTTCAAGAGAGAAACTGCAGCTCAGAGACCCTGGGTGGAAAAGGCGCGGTGCACACACACACACTCGCACACATGCCTCTAAGCGGGCATGTATTTCTTTAGCTTTTCTTTTTGTTCTCCCAGTTCACTGTAGCATGAAGAAAAAAGAAAGAAAAAGAAAGAAAAGCCTCAGAAGACAGTGTCCGTGTGTGTGGTGTGTTTTGTGTGTGTGTGTGTGCGCGCGCGCACGCCCCTGAGGTTCTATGTGTTGGGCACATGGGTTATGATGTCAAAACCGCAGACATAGAATCAAACTGATGTCTATAGAGTATATTCTCTTCCTTAGGGGCCTGGGTTTTATTTGCGTAATCTGTCCCTCGGTCAGTTGATTCAGTCCTGGCACAGTGTATCAGAGTCTAATTCATTCTTTATGTAAGAAAGAGAAAATTTCAACAAAGCAGTACTTATGCTGAGCTAAAACAGGCCGAGCTAACACCTGTCATCGGAAGCATCGTGTATATAGTTCAGAAGTTTTCACAAGACCTTGTTAATAGTTACTACCTATGGCAGTGGCAAACTCATTCCATAAATGCATGTGGATGAGAAACATAGCTTTCTTTAGTTTCCTTGAACTCAATTTCTATTCTCAGCCTCCATCTGTACAGGTGACTGAACGTGTTCTTGGTCAGTTCAGGGTCCCCTCATCTCCCTTATGAATTCAGGGCTAATGATGTCCTCTACCAAGATGCCAGGCAAGATATGGGTCCCCACTGCTCTGTGTTCACATTGGTGTCCACTGCATGCCACTGCCTGGCCTGATCCTCAGAGATCCATGCACATAGATGACTGCACTCTCCCCTGTGGCTCTAATGTTCTGTCCTCCTCCAGTCACAGGACTGTCCTGCTGCTCCTATCCACCCTAGGATACTCAGAACTCTAGGACACCCCAGCCACCTCCCTTCCTCTCCCAGGCACATGGGAATCTTTGGGTACGCCCCTCTCTGACAAGCTCCACAAGGCCCCATGTAGACCCCACACAGCCCTCTTGCCTCTGGAGTCCACCTCCCCTACAAGGCTCTCCCTGAGAGGGAGGGTGAGAGTCCCCTCTGCTCTTCTGTCCCTCAAGCCCACCTGGGACCGAGTGCTCTCTTAGTAGATGCATGCCTTTTCTTAGCGACTCATCTCTCTCTTCCGATTCACTGCTTACCTCCGGCTCAGGGAATGCTCTTGGGTCTGTAGAAGCTGTAGCAGATGATCACGTGGATTCTTTCAACTGCCCCTTTGTGCCAGTCCCCTGGCCTCTGTGTACATTTGCTTTTAATGGTGTGCACCTGTGACTCTCCTCTGAGATCTACCCTTGGACATGCACATGCAGAGAGCCTGAAGTGTCTCGGAGTTTAGATCCCAATCTCCCTACTCCCGGGGTGGTGTCTAGCCTTAGACTAATGGGTGAGGGAGTTTAAAAGCTCAGATCTCTTATCTCGGGTTGGCACACACTCTGAGGTATCATTTATACTCAGATCCCCTTGAGGGATGAGGCTGAAGCGAGGAATTACACCCCCACTTGGCTGCTCCCCTTTCTATAGTACTAGGACACCAGTGTGCCCTCCAGATCGGGGCTGGGGACTGAAGGACTTCTCCCCCAGCTACTGGGACTGCTGCTGGAAGACAGCCCTCTGCTGGGTGCCCACAAGGGAATTCCCACAACTGAAGAGAGTAGCCTCCATCCAAAGCTATACCTGTCTCAGGGCAGCCTGCATCCAATGACTGGTCCATGCAGGAATATGAAGACCCAAATGGGTTGCCCCAGTTTGAGATGGCTCTGAAGGGTCACTGCAACCTCAGATCTCTCCTCTGGTCAGCCAAAGGCTTTCTTGACATAACCCCAGAGCCCAACTTCTTCTCCTATCCAGTGCTGCTAAAGTCCCTTCCTTTTCACAGGTGGAAATACTGAGTACATTCCCAAGAACTTCCTGCACATTAACAAGGAGCTTGGTGCAGTGGTTTGAAATGTGAGCACTGGAGACACACTACTGGAATAGTGAGCCAATTCTGCTACTCCCCGGAGATGCTGTGATGGGCAAAATACTCCATTTCTCTCTATCTCAGTTTTCTCATCTATAAAATGGGGGTATTAACAGTACCTAACTTACTGAGTTATACAGAAAAGCAAACACACACACATAAAAGCATGCTTTAAATGGTGCATAGAACACAGAAAGTTCTCAGGAAATGCTAGCTATTTTATAATGCTTACAAGTTCTTTGCATTTTTTCTCAGGGCAAGACTTGTGTAATTCAAAAGCCAGGAAAAAACTCCAGGCTTCCCCCAGGTCACTGCTTCCTGAGATAATGAATTTGGAACAGTCTAGCTTGAAAGAGGCGAACAGGTAAAAGGAAGAACAGGCAGGAGGAAAGGGGGAAAATTGGTTAATATTTTAAAATATTATCCTGCTGTGTGTACTTAGACCCTTTCATCTCGGAATAAGCTTACGCATGTAACGTGGAAAAAGTCATCTCATTATCTTGATATAAAATTTTTTTTTTAATTGGAAATCACGATGTTTGGTCACCATCTTCAGATCCTTAAAGTGCTGTTTAGCCAAACTTCAAGCTATAAGTTCTCAATTAAACCTTTTCTATTCTGAACAGGATCATAGAGAAAAAGACATAATCAAATTAGTCAAAACCATGTAGAAATAGCTTCATTTGGTGGGAGGGGAAGAGAAAGGTTAGTTCTCCGTTAACTTGACAATGAATTCTCCCCAAAACAAGGAACAAGGTCGTTTCACATTGAAGGGCTATGTTGGACTCTGCAGATGTAAAAAATAGGGCCTTATTTGTAACAGGTGTGCACACCATGTTTAGCTCTTGACTTGCAAGAAGCCATTCCTCTCTGGTATAAAACAACAGCTTTAGGCATTGCCCGCTAATTAAAAAACAAATGTAAGAGGCTCACCCCTTGTAACCTTCATAACTGTGAGAATCATCCAGTTCTAAAGCCAGCAACGTTGGGGTGGGGGGACACCTTATTGACAATAATGTCAGAAGTACAGCTCGGATTTGGAATAAATATTTCTAATCCCTCTCTGGGGAAAGTGAGCTTAGCACAATGAATCCGCAGGCTTGGGCTCTCCTGAGGTATTTTTCTCTTTCTCCCTGGCACGGATAAAATCTAAACTGTACTTAAGAAACGGTGTTAAATGTGTTAGTTGACTGAATCTGGCATTTATAATGCAATTTAGCAAAGTTTTATATTGACAGCATGACATTTTTAAAGGGCCCTTTCTGATTAACAAGGTTCAGAATCACTCCCTTGATTATGCTTGCAGAGTGAGTATAAAACGCTACAGGCTCTGGAAGCAATGAATCGGGGCTCTGTTAGCATTAGACACATTTTGCTTTCTTAGTGACCATTCTGAGGGAGGATCAGGCTGGAACTACATTTTTTGGGACAGAAGAAAATCTGCTTTCTCACTTCGGAGGACCTTTTTTTGTGAGAAAAAGGCCTCTGCAGGCTGAGGAGAGGCCACAGATTCCAAGCTAAGGCCAAGTAACTTGTCCTCCTGGAGGTCCCAATGTTACTTACTGTTTTCTTAAAGTAAGTCTAAGAAATCCAGCTTGGGGCAGACGGAAGAGGGGCAGAAATTTCTCTTTCCAAAGGGCAAATTGACACAGTTTTAAATTGATCTTAGCTCCATTATTTTCAAGGATTCTATTAAACTAAATATTTCCTGAATATCCCGTAAAGATTCAACAATCTCATTTGGAGGTCACAAAGGAAAGATGGGAGAAATGTCGGCATCTTTTGACAAATGGAGCAAGGGCAACACAGAGAATCACTGAAATGGTTCCAGCTGGTTCACAGCGGACTCAGACCTGTGTCTAATCTCCTGCAAATGATGATCGTAGCAACCGTCTATTGAGCTTTCAAACATGTGCCAGACACTCTCAGTGTATCACCTACAGAGATTTTCAGTGTATGGGTATATGTGCAGTAAGCTATCCATAACAAATTTACAATTTTAGCCATTTTTTCAGTTACAATTCAGTGGCATTAAATACATTCACATTGCTATGCAACCATCACCAACATCCATCTCCAGAACTTTTTCATTATTCTAAACTGAAACTCTGTGCCTATTAAACTATAACTCTCTCTTCCCCAAGCTCAGTCCCCTGGTAGTCACCATCCTACTTTCTGTCTCTATGAATTTGACTATTCTAAGTCAAATTCATAAGGCACCTTATGCAAGTGGAATCATACAATATTCGCCCTTTGGACTGGTTTATTCTACAGAGCATAGTTCTTCATTCAGCCATGTTGCAGCGCATGTCAGAATTTCCTTCCTTTTTAAGGCGGAATCATATTCCATTGTGTGTACGGACCACACATTTTGTTTATCCTTCATCTGTCAGTGGGCACGTGGGTTGTTTCTACCTTTTGGCTGTTGTGAATGATGCTACGTGAACATGAATGTAGAAATGTGTGGACATGGGGGTATGTGAGTGTATAAATCTAGCTTACCTCTGATTTCTGCGATAACGCTGGAGCAGAGGTTTCCATTTTACAGGTAAGGAAACTGGCACTCAGAGAAATGACCTGCCTAAGATCATACTCCCGGATAAGTGGTGATTCTGGGATGTGAAGCCGTGTCTATCTGCCATACTCTCTCCCTCTGTCCCTTAGTTCAGTGCAATCGACGTCCATTCAGCATTTGTACTTCTGTGGATATCAAGTCATGTTGGGGACAATCTCTTTTTCATCATCAGTTGTGATGTTTTCTATTGAGGGATTAAATCAGAAACTCACAAGAATTCAATAACGAATGCCCAGAGACTTCCAAGATGTTGAATGCCCCTTCCTCAGCATGCAGGGAAAAGGGGAGGAACCCGGGAACTTAGGAAATCGGTCCCGTGCATGCCTGTACACTGGGATCTACCTTGAAGGAGGAGGGAAAGAGGTTTCACTCTCAAAGCCATGCGTCAACCTGGGATCAGAGCGGAGAGACCAGACCCAAGGGGGCGCACAGGTGTCTAGTTCTCACCCCCTGCATTGCAGGCCACCAGGGGCTTAGGGAAAGGGATATTGAGACCAGTCCAAAGAAAAATAACTTGATGTTCCTGAAACTTAAGATTACATTTCAACCTCTCTGGGCCTTGGACTCCTTACAGATGTTTCAGGAATACTATTGTGAACCCAAAAGGAGAATTTAGTGTGTGTGATCACTTATGAGCAAGTCCAAAATAATTCTATTTGCAGAATCTTACTTGCACAGGTTTTGCTTTGAACTAAGGGGGAAGAAGCAGCAGGGATAGAGCACTCAAGTGAGGGTATACGTGGGTGCACAACTGTGTCAGCGTGGCCGTGAGTTGGTAGAGATTAGTTGTATAAAGGCACAGGGCACACACCCTGCAGTCCATGTCCCCAGTAGAAGGCAAGGGAGGAAGCTCTCTTCTGGCATCTTAAACCCGCAGGCCTCAGGGAGCATTGGGCGATGTGGCATTCTCCAGGGAGCAGGGGGCAGTGGAAGTGGGAAGGTATCTTCAGGAAACTTAGGGAGCAGAGGCTGTCGCCACCTAGGAGCAACTAGAGAGGAAGACAGTGACAGGTGCTAGTGACAAGCTGCTACAGACGGGGGCCCTCTAGACCTAACGGGGTGAGACCTTGACAGCGATCCTACATGCATGAGAGGGGTAAGAGCTGAGACATGAGGCTATTGTGCTGTTTCTCTGGACCGTTCTATCCCCACAGGCTGATGCTTTTAGAAATCATATAGTATCTCCCACCCCTATCATCCTATGACTCGAAGCAGCAATATTAACAATGTTCCACAGAGTACAAGAAAGACCGAGGAACCCACCTGGGGGGCAGGGCATCAGTCAGCACACACACCTAAAACGCCATGACAATGTCAGTTCCTTGAAAACAAGTTGTACATGTTGTTTCTGATGAGCCTGGGACCCACAGCTCCGTGCTGCTGATTCCAGCACTAATGTGAGACTCCTGGGCCCAGGCACAGCGTCTGAGCCCTGTAGCCCCCTCCCAACGCCGTGGTCCTGATGCATGCCATCCAATCCCCCAGGCACACTGCAGTGCTCCATGTCAAAGCAGCGCCTGGCAGCATGTCACAATTAAAGGACTTATCAGCATTTCCATTCTAAATACCCCCTTTGGAAGGATTTATTATTTGTCCATTAAAATAAATTGAAGGCTTGCTGGAACACAGAGCCTCAGCATGTAAGCAATTTGTTGGAAGGGCTTTATTTTGTGTGTGTGTTGGGGGGGGGTTGTGTGTGTGTGTGTGTGTGTATGAATGTGAGACTAGATTCAAACCCAATTTATTTGTAAGCTAACAGGAAACACCATCAAAGGAACACTTCACAATCAGTATATTTTTTTCTAGAAACAATAGCAAAGGACAGTCAAGGAGTGCAAATGTAACCTGGAAAGGAGCTGTCAGGCATCTTTTCTCCTCCTAAATATCAAAGTCAAGCTCTGTTTGTGGCTCAGCCCCAGTGGATTGATCTATTGACTATCTAAATGACAGAGCTGCAGACAGATGGCGCCTGTCCCAGGCAGTTTCTCCGGGTGGTTTCCTGCGATGGGCTGACATCCCCCAGTTCTGGTGAACGGGCAGCACCCTAACAGTAAGGCCACTGTTAGCAGAAACTTCTCCAACAAAAACTCCTGCCAGCCATCACCCCTTCCTCTTCTGTGCTTATTACTGGGGGAGGAGAGCCCTAGGCCTAAATCATAAATCACCTCCAACACCAGAGTACACGCTCTTACTGTTTGTGTTTCCAAGTGACTTTGGGGGCGGGGGAGGTTTGGGCTGGCCGCTTTTGTTTGTTTTAGAGACTGAAATGTGATTTTACTAATGCAGAGCTGGAAGAGGCTTTTGCTAGGAAATTTCAAAGATTGTTGTCAGTACATTTCTTAGCCTAAGTTGGCAGTACCAAGAGCTGAGATGAAAAGGAAAAAAATCTCACCAGAAAAAAAAAAAAAGTCAGAGGTTTACCCAAAGATGGCTTGGTGAGGTAACGAGAGCCAACAACATCACTCTCTCTGCTGGTAGGTGCCGAGTCCTGTTCTAGGAGCTTCCAATGTATGGACACCAGCAATCCTAACAAAAGTCTTGCAAGGCAGGAACTGCTGCTACCCGGCTTTTACTGCAGAGGATGCTGAGGCCCTTGGAGAGTGGCTTGCCGAAGGACACATGCAGGCAGCGTGGCGTGGAGGAAGGGATTGGGCCAGGCACTGAGGCTGCACCCACATAGCCAGCAAGCCCCGCCTGCTCTCCTTTCACTGCTGCAGATGTGCCAAAGAGAGGGCAGCCTGGATGAATTTGAAGCAAAGGATAGTCTGAGCCTTTATTTTTCACCTTGAAAATAGGTTTGTCCTCTTACTTGGGCCCTGAAAGGAAGTGTGTGTGTGCATGTGTCTGTGTCTGTGTGTCTGTGTGTGTGTTTGTGTGTGTGTATTGGAGTGTGTGAGTGTGTGTCCGTGTGATGGCACAAGGCTATGCATTGTATGTCTGCTCTTTATGCTGGATGCCATAGCCATAAGAACTGAAGAGAAAGGACTTTAGGGAGAAGGCATTTGGTCCAGAAGCACGAGGTGACTGTCCACAGCCCATCTCACACACAGCCTCTGTGGGGCCTGCAACCCAGGCCTCCTGCTCAGTCCAGAGCTCTTCTGACTACAGAGGGTCCTTTGGCAAAAGGAAAGGTAGGGGCAGAGTTTGCTCCGGGTGTCAGAAAAGACCAAATTAGACCAGTCCAGGAGAGAATTCACGTTAGCTGGACAGTCTCTGGTGCTGGGGCTTTCCACAGTCTTCCGGCAAATTCTAATCCTCGTGCAGGAAACACACTTGTTACTCTTGGCAGAGGGAAGGAACATGAAGGGAGTGTCATGCTTCACAGACTGCAGCACCCCATCGTTACACAGGATCATGGACCAGCCACCCTTCTGGATAGATCCTTGTTCCTCACTTAGAGCTCTGCTTGTTTTTAAGGGGTCTAATTAGCAGAAAATGTCGTTGACAAATATTGCATAGGCAGTGCCCCAGTGGTGCTTGGAAGTCCCAGTCTTCCCAGCTCTTTGAAGTCCAAGAATGAATGTTGCTTGTCATCTGCCTTCCCACCCCCACCGCAGGGATTACTCAGAATCCTTGGAGAGGGGACAGAGAACCTTCTCAGCCTCAGCACCCAGGATCTCTAGTAATGAATAGTGCTAGGCCCTCTCTCTCAGATACTGCTGGTTTGGGTAAATTATTTCTTTCTTTCTCTTTCTTTCTTTTCTTTCTTTCTTTCTTTCTTTCTTTCTTTCTTTCTTTCTTTCTTTCTTTCTTTCTCTTTCTTTCTTTCTTTCTTTCTCTTTCTTTTTCTTTCTCTCTTTCTCTCTTTCTCTCTTTCTTTCTCTCTTTCTTTCTCTCTCTCTCTCTCTCTCTCTCTCTCTCTCTCTCTCTTTCATCTCACTTTATAGTCGAGGCTGGAATGCAATGGTATGAGCATGGATCACTGTTACTTTGAACTCCAGAACTCAGGTAATTCTCCCACCCCAGCCACACAAGTAGCCAGGACCACTATGCCGGGCTAATTTTTATTTATTTATTTATTTTTGTAGAGACAGGATCTCACTATGTTGCCCAGGGTGCTCTCAGACTCCTGAGCTCAAGCAATCCTCCCACCTAGACCTCCCAAAATGGTGGGATTATAGACGTGAGCCACTGTGCATGGCCAGTTTGGGTAAAGCTTAAAATGCTAGGAGTATATATCTTCGCCTACCTAATTATTGTAGTTATTCTTGCACGTCTGCAGCTGTTCTTCTTAACCTCCTTTGTCTGGATGATGGAAAACTTTCCCTATCACTTTAGAGGCCACTGGCACCCCACACAATTTTTCAAAAGCATAAAAGGGACCTTCCCTTCTGCAGATTTCACTGCTCTGGTTTTTCTTTGCTTCTCATCGACAGTCTAGTCATCTGTGTCCCTCTGAGGGGAGCCACCTCCTCCTGCCCAGGACTTCCTGCTTGCATCCTGAGGGAGCACGGTGGAGAAAGACAGATGGGCTGCTGACTTTCTTCCTCTGAGTGCCCCCCGCCTAGGTGAAGGGTGTTAGCAGGCACCTCAGTGGTGGCAGGGGATGGGCCAGGGTCTGAAACCCAGCTCAGTTACTAAAATCTATGTGGACAGGTTATTTAACTAGTTGTTCCTCAGTTTCCTCATTTATAAAATTGGAAAAATAGTTCCCACTTCATTAGGCCTGCTGAGATGATTAAATGAGATGACATAAATAACTTGTGCGGCAACTAATAGGTCCTCAGGAAATGTCAGTTCTCTTAGTAACTGTTATGGACTAAATATTTGTGTCCCTGTAAACTGGGAAATGAGGAGCCCTCACCAGACACCAGATCTGTCAGCACCTAGATCTTGGACTTCCCAGCCTCTAGAACTGTGTGAAATACATGTCTGTTGTTTAAGCCACCCAGTCTATGGTATCCATTATAGAAGTCCAAGCAGGCCAAGGTAGTCACCTAGAGCTGGCAAGACTGAATTCAGGGTTGGAGATGCCAGTTATTTCTCTTCCCATCTTAAGCACAACAAACAACTTTCCCTGTCCAAAGAAGATACTAAAGGCCAGTTGCTGCCATCATTTCCTATTTCCCTCAGTTTGCAAAAGCTACCAACTTCTTTCTTTTTTGTATTCAAAGTGCTAAGTTGCCGGATATTTTGCAGGTAGAGAGAGACATCAGACCACTGTGAACCCTCTAGAGAGCATGTTAACCCAAGTAGCTCTGCAGGTGAGGGCTTTGAGCAAGCATGTAATGAGCATTCTAGGATTCCTCCCTAGATCACACACTTCCAGAGTGCAGCCTGAAATACAGGCTTCCAGAGGACAGAGGTTTTTGCCTATTCAGTTCACTGAGATATATATACACACACACACACACACACATATATACACACACATATATATGTGTATATATATGTGTGTGTGTGTATATATATATATATCTTATAGAAAAGTGCCTGGCAGATGGTAGGCCCTCAAAAAATATGTGTTGAATAAATACATATTTGCTGACTGAATGAATGCTTCCGGGGCAAAATGGTTCCAAAACCAGCCAGCCTCAGGCCGCCTGACCACCTTCTCTACCACTTATTCACTGTGGGGCTTCTTAAAAGTCATTTATCTTTCCCCTACTCTATTCCCTTATCCCTAAGGTAGAGCGAATCCTACCAATGATGGGGATAGTTTTATGGATTAGGGACTGTACCTCCAAAGCATGTGACATGAAGAAGAAATCAGAGTGACTTGGCATCCTTAGATACTGTGCTGAGGACCTGGAGTTGGGAGGATCTGGCCCACTCTCTGAGGAAAGAACTGTCATCTGATGCTGGCGACCTCAAAAGTGTAAAGTGTTGCTACAACCTTCAGCCACTTAGGGCAGAGAAGGAAGACTATGGGTTCACAATTCTTGGCCCCAAACGCAGTTTCTCAAGAAAGCTCATGTAATAAATTCATGGCCAGGTGCTTTTAATGAGACCTCCCGATCCTCCTAGCTGGTTTCCCTGGTGACAAATGATCCTGTCTGGCAAGACCCTGTCTTTGTCACTGTGGGCTTGTGCTCACAACCAGTTACCTAGGCATCCCATGCCTTCTCACTTCCTCCTCCCTCTCTCCCTCTCTCATCCCGGGTTCAGTGTTTCAAGGCCAAAACGACCAAGATGAATCTTACTTATCCTCAGTGGGGATCGCTGAACCAAGGTATAGATTCTGAATTTGTGAAGCAATTTGGTCAAGTTTATACTTTCTATTTTTGGCTAGGAGTGGGAGGGGCAACTGTATACCAATAGGCTATCTCAATTCTAGAAACATCCCCTCTTGCAAGATGAAATTATCCCCACTATATCAACATTCACAGCCTGTTTGCACTGGTATGGCTTTGATAGAACTTGTATCAGTATAAATATTACTTTAGCTTTTAACTGCTAATTATATCAACATAAACTTAATTTATAGTGATAATCACCATCATAATGTGCTGCTGCCAAACATCCCCACTGATGCTTTGAGGCGTCGTGTAAACTCAGCCATTAGCAATCATGTAAATGTTCCCATTACTCATTATGATACTGGCTAAAGAACTTCTCTAATTGACTTCTTCCCAAAGTCCATAATAAGCAAGAACAACAGAAGACCAGATAGTGTTGATCAATTTATGACAACCATCTTGTTTCTTACAATAGCCCATGGATAAATATAAAGTTGCAAAAGAGGACCTCAATATGGCATGAACAGATTCTCAATTCCGAATTTAGCTTTGGTCACATCAATCGAATCACAACACTATCACTGAGACAAATGCCAAGTAACACTGAGTTTGTATAGCGTGCCACTTCTATCTCCCTGTGTCAGCATAGAAAAAAAAGGGGGGTTTTGCATCTTGTAAATTCATATTGCTTTTTAATTCAAGAGATTCAAAGTGCTTTACTGTTTTCAATTATTGCTCTTTTTTCTGTGGTAGTTTAGAGGATATTTGCCATTTATACCACCCACTATCCACTCTCCCATCTAGAGGCAGCAGTGCCCTAATATTATTGGACATATACCCACCCAACTGTTAGCCTATATTGTTTTCATTCAGCCAACTCCATCCCCTACGCTCGGGAGTGAAGCATGTAATCTAGGATAATCCAATCACCACACTATCTGCCCCCTGTCCACAGCGATTGGTTCATGAGTGTGCATGTGACCCAAAGTCTGGCCAATCAAGGTCAACGAGATTCAAGTCTAGGAATCACAATTTCTGTTTCTCCATTGGGTATGAGGCTCAGAGAAAGGCACTATGGGGCTACAGTCCCAATCCTGATGAGGAGAGTGGAGCTAAACCCAGGGTAGTAGAGAAACAAGCCATCATGATATCTAAGCTTCTAAATCACAGTGCTTCTGAAACCAGCCCCTTTCCTGGACTTTTCAATTATATGTGTGTCAAGAATCCCATTTTACTTAACCCAGTTGGGCTGTTTACTGTCACTCACAACCAAAATAATCCTAATTTATATGGGCAGCCAGCAGACTTTGGGTATGAGTATGTCTGTTTCTAAGATAAAGAAATGTGAGCATAAAGAAATGATCCCTAGTCAGTAAAAGAGCTGTGTGAATTAAATACAGAGGCTGAAGATACCAAATATTCTAAAACTAAAGTGCCCTATAAATGCGTGAGTTTTAACAAAATTTAAAACTAAAAAGCCAGAGTTTCTGAACACATGCAATCTCAAATATGTCTGATTCTTCAATTGATTCAGTGCCAGAGAAACCGAATCTCCTAGTAGACAAACAGAAGCTTCAGGAAGGCAGCAGAGAATTCAGGGTGAGGCGGAAGGGGTAGCTCTAGGGAGTCTATGAAATGATCAATTCCAAATTCAGAAAAGCCAGCAAGGGTCTAAAGTAAAATCTAAGAAGCTACATCTGTAAGATTCTCTGATACTTGGGAAATCTAGTTTACTGTGCACAGCTGAGTAAGTAAGTGCAAGGAAAACCAAATCTTGGGGGCTTGGAAAATGCCATTTTTCTTCTCTGCACCCATAGTCCCAGCACCCCACCTGCTGCTCTCTGCAGTGCCGGGGCATGTTATCTGTCACGGTCCCCCCAATTAGCACTTTGAATGCAATCACAACAATAGGGACCATGCCCTCATCTGCCATGGGCGGGCTGGTTTCTGCAATTAAGCTATAGTTCAGGTTTTGGCTAATAACAGGCAAGGAATGTGACAGGGAAGGGAATGCTTACTCATTAACTCATGCTAATGGGTGCTAGAACCAACCAGTCACCAGCCCACTAGCGTGAGAGTGAGGCACGCTGTGTCACTCTGATCGTGGAGTGTTTGCAGGTTTATTTCACATTACTGGAGTCTGGCAGTTATCTAATCAGGAGGAGTTTTAAGGGAAAAGAAAAGGATAATTTTGTTTTAAGTGCCAGTCTTAGGTCTCAATATTTTATGAAACAGTCATTAATTTTCAACACAAGGCTGATGGTGATATGATGAGGCCTGCATGTTTATGCAGAAAACGTTCCTTGGCTATCTCTAAGAGTTTGGTGCATGTAGGGGAAACAATTATCTCTTATTTTTGTAAGGCAAATGGTAATTATCACACCAGTCTCAGTTGTCGGAGAAGATAGGTCACTGCAAAGAAAGGGGTGGACTGACAGTGGGTGTAACACTGGGTAACACAGGAAGTGGGAGAACGAAGCTATTTTGCTTGTAGCGGAAACCATAGAATCCATTCATTCAATCAATCATTCCTTCAACACAAATGTATTGAGTACTTACCAAGTGCCAGGCACTCCACTAGGTGCTGTGCCATTCAATACTAAGTGAGGCAGAGGCTGTTCCTGCCCTCTGGGAGTTGACGTTCTTTTGGCCACGAGGACCCAGGTCTCAGGAGACCCAATTAGGTCTCTTGTATGCAGGAAAAATTTTAAAGCAGCAATTTCTGCCACCCAAGTCTGACTACTTCTTACACTTGGGTCACCCAATTTTAGGCACTGGTGACCTAGAAAAGTATTGACTTTCATGTAAACATTATGTTTGAGTATTGGGGATCTTAGGGATTAATCTACAGGCATTGATGCAGACTTTGTTCTTTCTAGGTCAGTTGGATAAAGCAGGCACGTGGCCCCTGATCCTCTCCGTCCCAGTTAAACTATTATTCTCTATCTCACCGTCACAGGCAGTACTTAGTCCCAGCCCCAGTTAGTTGCCTTGCATGTCTGCAGTTCAGAACACATAAAGGCAGGGTGTGGATAAGGCTATATTTGTCATGACTATAGGATAAACAGCTTAAAACACATATTGGAGACATAATGGGTCATTTTTCAAAACTGATAATGTCTTCGAGAACCCACTGAACAGTTTTAAGGACCACGCAAATCCACAGCACAATCAGGGTCACCTATTGTGGGGGTCATTTTGTTGGACTCTGTATTACAACAGCTGCAGGTGTGTTCCTAAATCGATGCTTCCATTTTAACTATTAATAACATGAAGGCAAGTCCCAACCTCCCTCCAGAGTCCCATTTATTCAAAATTAATTTATTAAAAATGCATTCCAGTCATTAGTGCTAAGCAGATTTATGAAAAGCAGATTGACTAGGATACAGAGATGTGCAAGCCCTTAAGTTTAGATCTGTGCCATGTTTGCTATCATTTATCTGCAATTCTGGTCATGTGTGTCAATATTTGCAGACTACCACTTTGCAGGTTATTTATTTCCACTGGTCCATTTCTCATGGTGACATGGCTTTTCAGCATTGTGTGACAGGTGGTAGTTGACACCAATCTATATTAACTTCAGTTTATGCTGAAAATATTCCACTAAGTGAAGACAGGGTTCAGATTATGGTCTGGGCATATGTCAAATGCTAGGAGGAGTCTTAAAATTTCTCCTCATTTTAAAATGGTGAGCAATTTGGCTTTAATTTTTTGACTGGCATTTTACTATTCTTTTGGTAGGTTGTCAGCTGATTTAGTGACAGCTGGTAACACCAGCTACAAAATATATTTTAAACGAAGATATTTAATAAGAACTCAGGTAAGCTGTTGTCTTGTGTGGGGTTTCTATACTAACTATTTCATCAATAGAGGAATGGATTATGTAAGGCAAAAGCAGATTTTTTTAAAAAATCAAAGACCTTTTGTTTTAAATAGTAACCATAAAAGAGTTAATTTAGGGGCCAGCTGTCTATGCTGGAATTCTGCTTTCCTTGAAATTGTATTAAGTATTTTTTAAAATGTAAGCCAGTTTATAATTTTAGAAAGAAAATTATTTGTGTCTACTCGGCATTGAATTTTAGAGCTAAAAGGATCAGAGAGACCCTGTGGTCTATTTAACGATTGAGCACACTGAACTAAGGAGGCAAGTGGGTGGCTCCTGGGCGTACAGCTGTAGCAGTACAACCTGTGCTGGAACGCAGCTCTTTCCATGCCATCACAGACTATTAGCTCTCTGCTTATCATTCTGTGTGCGTCTACACTTTCTATTACTTTATCTTACTGCTTACCAATGGGAAGGAGCAAAATGCAGAATTTTCGAGTTGGAAAAGATCCATTTACTGATATACATTGCATAAGTATTTATTTGGCTACCCTCTATTATGTGCCAGGCATTGTGTTAGTTATTATGGAAACTAACATAAATCATTTCCCTGACTAAAGTTTTATAATTTGGGGTGTGCAAATGCACACGTGTGTGTGTGTGTGTGTGTTGGTGCAGGGATGGGCATGGGGCTGAGAAAGACAATTGCCAAGGGAGAAAAGCAATTCAGGAAGTACACTGAGGTGTTATAGAGGAGATAATACCAAGTCTATCCTAGGGAAGGAGGGTGCCCACAAGAAGGTGGGCTTCAGGCTTCAGAATCATCCAGGGAGTTTTAGTTCCTAAATCAAAATACACCTTCCAGGGCATATCCCAGAACCACGACATTAGAATTTCCAGAGCAGGTGGAGAACCAAATTTACATTTTAAAATGCTTCTACATTGTTCTGCTTTTCAGCCAAGCTTGCCATCCACTGTGTATTCTACCCAGGGCTAAGGTGGTTGGCAGATCAGGAAGAATTTATAAGAGCAGACGCCTCTTGCATGAAAATTTGGAAGCTAAAGAAAGCATTTCCAGGCAGTCAGAGACGACCTTTGTATTAAGTCATTCTCACATTGCTGTTAAGAAATGCCCGATACTGGGTAATTTGTAAAGAAAAGAGGCTTAATTGGCTCGCAGTTCTGCAAGCTGTACAGGAAGCATAGGGCAACTGCTTCTGGGGAGACTTCAAGAAGCTCCCAATCATGGCAGAAGATGAAGGGGAGCAGGTGTCTTACGATGAAAGCAGGAGCCAGAGAGAGAGGGTGGAGCCAGAGAGAGATCTTTTAAACCACACACGTTTAAAAGATCAGATCTCATGAGAACTCACTGACTATTGTGAGGACAGTACCGAGGAGATGGTGCTAAACCATTCCTGAGAAATCTGCCCCCATGATCCAGTAACCTCCCACCAGGCCCCAACTCCAACACTGAGGATTACATTTCAACATGAGATTTGGGTGGGGACACAGATCCCAAACATATCAACGTTAGACCTAGTTAAGTCCAGAGTTCCTCGCCCAGTCATTGTCCCCACCAGGCCATCTCTGACAATCCCTGCAGAACAAAAGCTAATGGGTGACCATACCCAACACCCTAGCTGAATGTTTTTCTCTGATCGGGAACCTGAGTAGTCAGCAGAGAAAAGCACCCGGGGAAAGCTCACAGGACCAAGGTGTGGGAGTGGGAGAAATCTCTTCCTAAAATATTGAAGATCTCGCTGGCATTAAAAATAGGTCTCCCTGGAACCTGCAGCAATTCCTAAAGAGTCGTCTGCGTTCCATTGCAAAGTCATGGCAAAATGAGAAAATAAAGGATGATAAGGTGAATTTTCCCTAAAGTTGAACTGATTTTGTTTTTAAAACTCTGAGTAAAAGGATCTTTATTGTTTAGAAGAATGCAAAATGATAGTTAATAACATTTTTTATGTCCTTTATTTGGAAAAATTAAAAGCTATCAACCATATGTCAGTCTCTAAAATTAAAAAAAAAAAGATTTTACTGGTCTTTGAAACCCAGATGTCTGGGGACAGTCAGTCCAGAACTTCTAAACAGAACTCTTTTTTCCCTCCACTCTTATCTTGTCACTCTTTGTCCTTACATACACTAAAATCCCACTGCAGATAACCCTGAACCTTTATAAATTGCTTCTTTTTTTGTACTATCTTAACAAACTTTGATTTCTTTTCGATTTATCTTATTCACCGTTACTATACTTGCTGAAATCAATCTGAATGCAAGCACAGTTGAAACGACTTATTTAAACTTTCATTAGAACATGACCACTTATTTGAACCCCTAAAATTGCTAGACACAATTTCAGAGATATTAACATTTTTTTCTTGACAACGAAAGTAGAAAGATGATTATTCCTTCTCCCCAAACCGGTTTCCCCGGGAGAGCTTTCTTTTTTGCAATCATAGTATTTGATGTCATCTACTGCTCCAGAATCTTATATCAGTGAGTAGAAGTACTTGTTTCCCTCGTGGTTAGGGGCTCAATTTATGTGGATATGAATAAGATTTACGGTGTGTAATAAACATTACTAAAACGTGACAAAAGAGTGAAGATTTAAAGACACTTACTAACTTAAGATGACATTTTAAACATTCACAGTCTTTAGAGCAATACATATTTCAGGTCTTTATACAGGTTTCCAGGCAGAATGCCTATTAGGAAATGAAAATCAGCTGTGTACTTTCTCGCTCTTCACACAACTCCCCACCCCCATTTATTGCTACTCAGTAGTGACACTATCCATCAGTGTTTAGTGTTGCCTTTTTGCTCAGCACCTAGATGTTAAACAAATTAGAATCTCAATATATGAGGTGTGACCGTGAGGTCTAGAAGGAAATAGAGAAGAAAAAACATATTAAAAAAAAAAAAAAAAAAAAAAAGACTGGCCACAACTTCATTATGGACGCCTGCTGGACCTCTAAGTTTTCAAGGACTGAAATTGACTTAGTGCCAGTCTTCTGGAAAAGGCTGCCCAAGCTATTTTTCCTCTTACATGGGAAATTATACAAGTAAATCTACCAAGAAAACATGCCACGGAAAGTTGATTCTCGGCCAATTTTCACACATCTGGTTCGATGGGCAGTCTTTGCTCATCAGCTAATAAGGACTTAGGTGAACCCAGCTTAGTCCGGGCCAGCCCCCCATTCTGCGTTTGATCTCACCTGGATGCCGCCCTCAGCTCTGGCCTGGCACTCTTCATTCAGGGCCTCTTTTATTTCCAACACAAAATGGTCTCTTGTTGTTAAATGGTTTCTAATTTTTCTAATAGTAGACAGTAGAGTTTCTTGCTGGTTTTCAGTAAGTGTGCTTTATTTTGCCTCCCTAATTTGTTCCCAGTTGAATCTGATTGCATTTACTTGGGCAAAAAGGAGGGGCTGTGGCAACCCTGAAAGCCATGTGCTTGAAGTAGCCCTAATGATCTCATGGGGTGTTGTGTGTAATGCAAACCCCAGGTCTCCTTTACTCTGAGTATATGCCAGTCTCGGTGACTGACAAGTACTTAAGCACTCAGGGCTGTTTTTCAGTGTGTGATTTACTCTCTCCCCTTTAATTACCCTGGAGATGGCAAGCAATGAATACTTGAGGCTTGGCTTTCAGGGTACAGAGTATTCCCTGGCACAGGTCACAGATAGCACCTGGTCCCTTTGGGGCCTGAGCTGATTCAGGGAGGAACTCCATTACAGGTTCCAGGGTGGACTTATCTCTGCATGTCTAGGAATTTCAAAAATATATATCTAGGAGAGGAGTCTCTGTGGTGAATTATGGTCAGCCACAGAAGAGAATTTAACTCATTCTGAGAAGCCCATAATGTTCAACAACCCATATTATAGAGAGCTATTTTTCTCTCTTCTCACACAGCAGCACCCCATGCCCCACACATGGAGGGCTTAATAAGGATGGTTCCTCTTCCTCCATGGGTAGCACTCACCCTAGGGGCTACCCACATCCCTGCCACACCTTTATGAGTAAATGAGAGTTAAGTCTTGACATCATTTCTAGTTCCTGTCATCAACCTGGGCACTGTTCAAACTTGGAAGAACAAGAAATGAGTCAGGGCAACACGGGTTGCAAAGACAGTTTCTTACAGCTACGAGCTTTTGCATGGCGCTTCCCTTGAATGTTAGTGAGCGAGCCTATTTCCTCTCACCTTTCTGGATGCTGCACCTTACCTACCACTGTGCGGATACATGCCTTGAGTGAGTTTTCTACCGGTGAGGGAGTTGTGGCTTGTCAGGCCTGCCTTCTTCCCAGCACAGAGAGATGCTCGGGTCTTCCCAGTTCATCCTGGCCTCACTCTCCCATCTGAGCTAACCGTGCCACTGGGAGGGCCTTTTCCTTAAAAAATGGCAATTTTCTTATATCATGGGCCATTCTATGCTATCATCTAGTATATATCTAGCACTAATCTAATATGTGTTGGTTACAAATAAAGTGAACGACTTCTTTGAAGAAAATGTCAACAGTTAAAGATACTTAGGGCTAGGCTTACCCCTTACCATGGTCTCAGACAGTCACCCTTCCTCGCTCTTCCATGTCTTGGTACTTTCACCAGTACCTGGAGGCTGTGGAGCAGTGTGGTTTGAGGGCTCAGCCTTTAGTATCAGAAAGCAAGCGGTGTGACCTCAAATAAATTTCTTAGTATATCTGGATCCATAAAATGAGGGTGTTACGGCCAAACAGTGGCTAAATTCCTTGGGGCACTAAAACTCTGTGATTCCACACTACCAATGGATGTGCAGTTTGGGAAATTTCCCTCTGTTTTTCACATTGTGCTCATCTTTACTCAGTGTCTTGCAGTTAGGCACATTGACTGTTTTTCTCTTCCATTCATTCATAAGGTTGACTGGCTCCACTTGCTTTTCTCTCAAAGCAAATGAAGCTATTCAGGCTTGTGCTTAAGTGGAGGTGCGAAAGCTAGATTTTCAAAGCAAACATAAGAACTATCAAGAAGGAATTGTAAAAGTCAACTCAGATTAATAGACGTAATTTAACTAAGCTAGTTGGGCCATCGTGAAAACTTTGTAGGAACCAGGGCCCCCAAAGTGTAGGCAGAACCAGCACTAACACTTAGTGAACCCAGCACGTACAGGGTAAGGTCCCCATGTCAAACTGCTGCCTGAAAAGGTTACCCCTCCCAAGCAGGTAGGAGTGAGATTACATCATATTAAACAAACAAACAAAAACACCAATGTGGAGGGAAAAGATAAATGAAATAAAACTGGCATAATAATAATTGTTGACACTGGGTGACAGAGGATGGGTACACGGGGTCATTATTCTTTTCCCTTTACTTATGTGCATATTTAAAATTTTTCAATATAGAAAGTTAAAAAGGGATCACAGATTTAAATGTAAAACTATAAAACTTTTAGAAGATAACATAGGAGAAAATCTAGATGACCTTGGGCTTAGCCATGACTTTTTATATAATGACACCAAAGGCACAAGGAAAAAAATAATAAACTTGACATTATTAAAATTAAAAATTTCTGCTCTGCAAAAGATATTGTCAAGAGAATGAAAAGACAAGCTACAGACTGGGGGGAAATATTTGCAAAAGACATATCTGAAAAAGGACTGTTATCCAAAATACACATAACAATGCTTTGAACTCAACAGTAAGAACACAAACCATCAAATTTTTAAAATAGACCAACGTCCTTAACAGGCACTTCTCCAAAGAAGATATAGAGATGGTAAATAAGCATATGAAAAGATGCTCCACATCATATGGGATCAAGGAAATGCAAATTGAAACAATAATGAGATACCACTATACACGTATTCAAATAGCCAAAAAACACTGACAACACCAAATACTGGTGAGAATGTGGAGCAATAGAAACTCTCATTTATCAGTGGGGGAAATGCAAAAATGTACAGCCACTTTAGAGGACTATTTGACAGTTTCTTACAAAACTAAACATGCTCTTACTACATGATCCAGCAATCACACTCCTTGGTATGTACCCACATGAGTTGGAAATGTATGTCCACATGAAAACCCGCACAGCATGTTTATAGTGGGCTGTCTATAGCTGCCAAAGCATGGAGACAACCAAGATGTCCTTCATTAGGTGAATGGACGAACAAACTGTGGCACATTCAGACAAAGGAATATCATCCAGCACTAAAACAAAATGGGCTATCAAGCCACAAAAAGACATGGCGGAAGTTTAAATGTGTATTACTAAATGACACAAGCCAATCTGAAAAGGTTACATACTTTATGACTCTAACTGTGACATCCTGGGAAAGCAAAATTATGGAAACAGGAAAAAGATCAATGATTGCCAGAGGTTAGAGGGGAGGCAGGGATGAATGGGCAGAGTACAGAGGATTTTCAGGCAGTAAAACTACTCTGTAGGATCCTATAATGGTAGATATACACTATCATGCATTTGTCCAAACCCATTGGATATCCAACATCAAGAGCGAATCCTAATATAAACTGTGGACTGTGAGTGATGATGACATGTCAATGCAGACTTACCAATTGTGACAACTGCGCTGCTGTAGTTGGGGGTGAGTGTTGATAATGGAGGAGGCTGTGCATCTGTGGGGGCAGGAGACACATGGAAAATCTCTGTACCTTCTGCTCAGTTTTGCTGTGAACCTTAAACTGCTCTAAAAAATGAAGTCTTAGCTGGGGGCGGTGGTTCACACCTGTAATCCCAGCATTTTGGGAGGCCAAGGCAGGCGAATCACGAAGTCAGGAGTTTGAGACCAGCCTGGCCAACATGGTGAAACCCCGTCTCTACTAAAAACACAAAAAGTAGCCAGGCGTGGTGGAACATGCCTGTAATCCTAGCTACTCAGGAGACTGAGACAGGAGAATTACTTGAACCCAGGAGGCAGAGGTTGCAGTGAGCTAAGATCATGCCACTGCACTACAGCCTGGGTGACAGAGTGAGACTCCATCTCAGGAAAAAAAAAAAAAAAAAGAATGAAGTCTTTTTTAAAAAAGTTAAAAAGATTCAGCCCTGTAGCAGGTCCCACTCAAGGACTAAGTAATGGGCTACAGAAGAAAGGGTGGAAGGCTGAGGAATTGATCTGGCTGAAGTCCCTGAAGGCACTAATGAGAGAGGAGGCTGGGTGTCCATCCTTCTTCCATTAACTGCTTTGGGAATACCAGAAGAGCCCCATAATGATTTTACTTACGTCAAAGTTCCTCCTTGGAGAGATGGAATTATTGCACATCATATCTAAAGGTGGACCACAAACCTTGAAATCAATTAGACAAGGTCCAGGAAATTATTTTCTTTTGCTTCATATAAGTTTACTTGATCTCATCTTCCCCCAGTGGGCAATAGTTGATGTACGTGCCTGTGCATGTGTGAGTGCGTGCGTGTGTGTGTGTGTGTATTTGTGCGTGTGTGTGTTTTGTGGGCTTTTCCATGGATGTTTTTAATATGGGCTCTGGAGGTTTGCTGCAAAGCTAAATTGGGTGAAGAATGAAGACTTATTGGTAAATATTTCTTTATGTGCCTGTTTCCTTGAGTAGACTGTGACCTACTGATTTCTGTATCCCCTGACTTAGCTAGCACAGGGCCTGTTGTCTACTAAGGGCAGAGGGAATGCTGGTTGAATGGGGTTAGAATGATACTAAAGAATGGGGTTTACCAGATGTGCCTAGAGGAAACCAAACCTTCAATGCAACCATGCTGACGAGAGCACACATTTTAAATTCAGACACACTCAGGTTCAAATCCTGCTTCATACAAGGAAAGCAGGTGGCACTAGTTCTGTGATCTTGTCTCTGTGTCTCAGTGACGGGGTGGGTACCTCTGCTGAGCTACATCGCAGCATTGTGGTGTGACCATGAACCAGAATATAAACGTGCTTTGGGAATAAAGTTACATTTAAATGCATTATATAATTGTAAACATTTCAGAGATAAGTGTGAGAATTATGTGCAGTTTTTAAATAATGGAAGCAATTTGTTTCAAAATAATAAATGTCCTAAGGTAATTTTTAACCAAAAGTCATAGCTGTTTAAGTCCAAAAGCCTCACAATTGCTTAAAAGTAATGATTAATTAATCATTTCTTCCCTTCTCAATTGAAAATAGAAAGGTTAAAAAATCTACACTGGAAAACACACTGGTGAACAAGCATGAGGACTGCACAGGAGAGTCTGATAACAGGAGCTGAGCAGCTTTGAGGTCTGTGGCCAGCATCAGCTGCAAAAGTAGTGCTGTATTTCTTCACTCTTTTTTCTGGCTAAATATGTATTTTTTTCAACTATCTCTCTAATACCATAGGAAAGCTCTAAATGTCATTCTGTTTTCTTAAGAGAGAAAATAAAGCACATCTGAGCTCCTATCCCAGCCCCTTGCCAGGATTTTGGGGTCAACGTAATCTCTCCCCAAGGCAGGAAATGGTATTCCAGCCCTTCAGAGCAGCCTAAGTTTTCAAATCCTTGCCCTGGTGTGCCCACCTGGAGGCTCCCAGACCTCCCATGCATCAACCAGCCATGGCCAAGATCCAGGCTGGCATATTGTGTTCCACTAGTCATCAGTGTATCTGACTTGCATTTTAGGTACCAGCTCAGCCACAGGTGGGAAGAGCATCAGGTGGGCTCTTGGGGCCCCGATTCCAGGCCTTGGCTCTTGGATGGCATTTCCGGACCTGGCCTGGGCCAGACGGGAGCCTGCTGCTCTGAAGTGGTGAGTCCGAGGTTTGGCAACATCCACACAATCTGACTGAAGAGCCCTTGGGCCTTAAGCAAACACCAGTGGAAGCCTGCAGTACTCCCTGTGGGCCTGTGGTGGTGGCCATAGGGTGAGGCTCCTGTGCCTGTGGGAAGTAGAGGGAAGAGCAGGAAGAGTGGGCCCTAGAGACAATGAGCCTCTTGCTTTCTGTTGCCATCACTGAAAGGAAGGAGGGATATCTAGGGCCATGTCATCCATACACAAGGTGCTAAATGTGACCTCTTCATTGGACAAACATTAAGAGAAATGGAGGGCTCTCCTCATAGCTATAACTTGTGGATCAACCTTAGACACAGCTTGATGACTGGAGCCCAAAGCTGCTGCATGTACCAGGCTGTATCCGTTTGCTTTAGGGGTGGGCTCTCCCTCTTTCAGCCTCATACTCTAGATCCTGGAGGAAGGCAGAGGAATTATGACTCATGCTGGCAGCTCTAAAGTATTTGGAGAAAGGCACACAGGTTATGAATGACCTTTTCACACCTTTTCAGCCTCCCAGCCAAGCCCCACTTCCAGGCTCCAGGAAGTCCTGCAGACACAGAAGGAAGTCCTAGACCAGTATCAGTTGTTCCCAGGCAGTCAGAGACTCCCTGGAGTGAGCAGTAGAACCCTGTCTCAAGTTCTTCCTCTTCAATGCTTTATCACTCATCATGTTTGTCTATAGTGTGAATAGAATATTCAATCATTTATTTACCCACTGATTTATCAACTATCTATTAAACTCTTTCTGTGTTCAGGTGTCAGGCCAGACTCTGGGGGAAGAATAGTGAATGAGATATCTCTTTACCTTCAAGATCTTTTCAGGCCAGGGTGTGTGTGTGTGTGTGTGTGTGTGTGTGTGTGTGTGTGTGTTGGTTTTGTTTGGTTTAGTCTGGTTTGGTTTGGTTTCAATTCTTTGTCTCAGTGCCCAGTGAGATAGATGCCTCTTTGCCTTCATGGTCCTTCCAGGTCAGGAATTTTGTTTGTGAGTTGGTTTGTTTATTTGTTTGGTTCAGTCCTTTGTTGCAGTGCCCAGGATGGTGGCTGATCCTGAGTAGTTGTGCAGTGCGTCTCTGTTATTACCAATGAAAGTGGCCAGGCCCACCCGCAGGGAGCAGTGGACCCAGGACACTTCACGCCTTACGAGACTCATTCTCTGCCCCCTTCACTTTCCCTAGAAGGTAACATCTAACCAAAATGAACAACAAGAAAACCTTAGGATAGAAACAGAAGGACATTATCCAAAGGGGCAGCTTGCACCTGAAGTGCAGGTGAGGGAGCATGGGATGTGGGGACAAGCAAGGAGAAGAGGTTGTTGTCGACCAGCAGTAATGATGTTCTTGGTATGTTAACTTTTCTTGGTATGGGAACTTTAAAACCCTTTCCACAGGTTTTAATTAGTACCTCCCACTTCCTTTCCTCAGTCCCCTCGCCCCAAAGTGGTTTTAACTGCCTGGTTTTAAAACATCCCAGGGCACCAGAAAACCCCTAGACCAGGATTGAACATTCCTTTCTCTCAGCCATAAGAGAGGACCCAGGAGCCAAAAGAAGCCAGGAAGCCCCATCTCCTCTCTCTGCCATCGGCAGCAGCACT
The DNA here is from genome assembly GCF_001698545.2 of Rhinopithecus bieti. NCBI lineage: Eukaryota > Metazoa > Chordata > Mammalia > Primates > Cercopithecidae > Rhinopithecus > Rhinopithecus bieti. Next base: position 450,405 of record NW_016822715.1, on the reverse strand, counting down.
GCTACCCAGGCAAGTCCTTTCCCTCCTGTTGCCCGAGTGAGGGCCCCTGACAGAAAGCCAGAGCTGAAGATTAAAACAATGGCATGGAATCCTACACCTCTAATTGGACAAAACCAGAGAGAAGCATGGGAATGGGGCAAGAGGACATCCACAGAGCAAGGAGGCACAGAGGCTGGCTGCGTAGCTGAGCGCCCTTGAGTTGTCTCCTAACTTTCTGTCTTGTTTCACAGTTCCCCACCCTCACCCCATGGGGGAGTCATGAGGGTCAAAGGAATAATCCATGCAAAAGGCATTTCCAAAGTTCCGGCCTTAATTCTTTAATCTATAAAATGGGTAGCGTAACAGCATCTACCTCATAGGGTTATTGCAAAGGTTAAATATACATCAAGCATTTAGAATAGGGACAGAATTAAGAGTAAGCATCTATGGCCAGGCGCGGTGGCTCGGGCCTGTGATCCCAATACTTTGGGAGGCCAAGGTAGGTGGATCATGAGGTCAGGAGTTCGAGACCACCCTGGCCAATATGGTGAAACCCCATCTCTACAAAAGATACAAAAGAATTAGCCGGGAATGGTGGCAGGTGCCAGTCATTCTAGCTACTCAGGAGGCTGAGGCAGGAGAATCGCTTGAACCGGGGAGGCGGAGGTTGCAGTGAGCCGAGATCATGCCACTGCACTCCAGCCTGGACGACAGAGGGAGACTCCTTCGCACACACACATACAAAAAAAGAGAATAAGCATTTATATAAGATTTATATAAGCGTTCACTATTTAACAATCGGGTCTGGGCGCGGCACACATAGTGCAGAGAAGAGTTTAACTGAAGAGTTATTTAATGTTGATACTATTTACACAGGTGGTAGCAGGTTTCAGGAATCAACAAAGCATGGTGAAAGGACTAAGAACTAGCCTGAGGCTGGAGCTGTGCAAGAGGCCAGGCAGGGACTGGGGGAATGAACACACCAAGCTTTCTCTCCTCCCACCTTCTGATCTCCTCTCTGTGTCTCCATTGCCAAGCCAGCCAGAAGCAGAGGGCAAGTGAGCCCACATGAAGCAGTCCATGGGGTCAGTTTTGTAGGGCATAGAGTTTGGATCTGATGGAGGAGAAAAACCAAGATAACTAGCACAGCTATTCTTAGGAGTGAAGTTGGCATTAGTATTAATATTAGTATTAACCATTGCAAATTAATATTATTGCTATTACCATTGTGTATCTCTAGTAATAGGACCTGTTTCTTGTATTATAGATTTGAGTTTTCTGCTTTGTGTATATTTTATTTAATGGGGCCTGACTTTCTGTTTGAAGGATTTGTTGATGTGGCTTTTTTCATTTGAGCAGCTGTTGTTGCCAATGAATTAAAGAGTAACCAGGGCTCAAAGCGACTGGAGTCTGGTCCTGATTTGGAATCCACTGTGTGGAGCCCATCCATCCTCAGGAACCTCAATTTCCTCTATTATAAAAAGGAAAAAAAGAGTTATAACTCTTACAGCAGAGTTGTAAGAAAGACTACCCTGCCAAAACTGTTCAAATATGAGGAACTGGCAAATATAAAATTCTAAAATATTTCTTAATAATATGCACAAGTTCTGACTTAACAAGCATGGCATATTGTGACTACCCTGTTAAAAAAATCCGCTGATCATTTTTCACAACTTATTTATTCTTGGTGCCTATTTCCTTTCCAAGAAAGGAAAAGGGATAAAAGAACTTTAACATCTTTTTTCGTTACCCAGTGCTTTTTACATTATTCCTGAAATTCACTTCTACACGCAGAATATATTTAGGAGTCTGCCTTCTGATTTAAAATATATATTTATACATATCTAAATCATTTCCTATAGACTTTTTAAGCATTTTGTTCATCTAAATGTGTATGTTTCTGCTGTAATTGAAATTCCTAAATAGTCACTTTCTGAACTGTCAAAATTGTAAAGCTGTTGATGGGTGCAGCTCTGGGGTTTCCATGGCAACTACTTTCATTGCCTAGGAGATGCTGGTCTGCTGATACTATCACTGAACTGGCTCAAATCTCGAAAACTTGGCGGTGCCCAAAAATGTGCAAGCATGTACTGAAAGTTTAACGGGCTTTTATTTTTAATGGCTGGCACCAAGCGTGGCCTCATCAGCGCTTGGGAAGAGGCAGCTCTGTTTCAAGGTTCTTCATTGTGTAGGGGGTGGGAGATTTGACAAGCATGCTAATACTACCAGATCCTCTTTGGATGGTAAGCTTTTATGTGAATAGCTCCCAAATAACACTACCATCACTCACTAATACTGGGACGGAAACTGAGTTAGGATAACAGAGCCTGAGTTCCCCCATCAGATAACAAGATGCTTCTGAATATAAGTCAAAATTGGAGTGTAGACTGTCTCACAACTCTACTGTTTTTTGTTTCTTTTCGCCTTTCTTTCTGTTTTTTCTTTTTGTCCCTCTCTTTCTTGTCTGAGAGGCTGGGATGCTGAAGGCTGTAAACATCATGCTTTGTTACACACTTTCGATGTCTGCTCAAATGTGGTGCACCATTTCTAAACCACCTCCTGTTAAACCGTTTGTGGGAAAGTTACATTAAAAATAAATCATTTCATGATCAGCAGTTTTATTGGTGCGTGGTCAAAAATTACCCAGGGAGAGAGAAATCATTTAGTTCACCCTTTTTTCCTATCTAAGGAACTCGAGTTTCTTCTAATTACATCCGGAGGATCATTTAAACAGGGTGGTCCATTTTAAAGCAGTCACATTTAAATCTACTTTGCATTAAATGAGCTTGCTTTTAGATGAGTTTGGCTGGCTCAAGAATACATCACAAAATGCAAATCTGATGATAAATAAAGCTTTGGCTACATCGTAGAAATGGGGAGCATTTCAAAAAAATGATGTTAGCACTGACTGCTAAGTGAAATGGCATTCCCTGAACACTCCTCATATTTTAAACATTTAAATGTATGCTACTAAATCAAATATGTCCATTTAATATGTGGCAATTTGTAAGCCACACAAAATAAGAAGATGAGGTGCTAGTTTGTCCTCACAAGTTAACACTGGTGAAAATACAAGGAATAGGGCTGTGAGAAGTCAAAAATAGGAGGAAATGGCTCTGCATACTTCTTTGAGGAGTGTTTTGAAGTAGCTAGCGGGCAGAATGTGAACTGCTGTGTGCCAATTATACCACATCTCCTTGGGACCTGAAGCTGTTGAGTTGATGCCTTCTTAGGCTTGGCTCCTAGAAGAAGATAGAAGTCACGAAGCGGTAGAATATTAGTTATGACTAAAAATACTTTAATGAACTGTTGAAACAAACATCTCAGACTTTATACACGCATAAAACAAAAGATTCGTCCCTTTAAAGGATTAGCCTTGTTAATACTTTAAAGTATTACCCTTGTTAGCCAAAGCGATTATTACAATGATCCCGCTGCCATTGTTTAGATGTTTGAATGCCAGTTTCCATTTTTTTAAAAACTGCTTTCAAAGACTGCGACATGTCTGTGGCACATATTTCTTTCTTTTATCTGTATTATACTTTAAGGTCTAGGGTACATGTGCACAACGTGCAGGTTTGTTACATAGGTATACATGTGCCATGTTGGTTTGCTGCACCCATTAACTGGTCATTTACATTAGGTGTTTCTCCTAATGCTCTCTCTCCCCTGCCCCCCTACCCCACGACAGACCCCAGGGTGTGATGTTCCCCGCCCTATGTCCCTGTGTTCTCATTGTTCAATTCCCACCTATGAGTGAGAACATGCGGTGTTTGGTTTTCTGTCCTTGTGATAGTTTGCTGAGAATGATGGTTTCCAGCTTCATCCATGTCCTGGCAAAGGACATGAACTCATCCTTTTTTATGGCTGCATAGTATTCCATGGCATGTATGGTCTGTGGCACATATTTCTAATTATTTACCAAAACGTATTGTTTCTTCTTTTGTATTATGTGGAAGCTGAGTATGTGGCTTCTATAATAGTAAAATGGCATCTGGGCACATGGCTACCCAGCTGGGGACTACCAGGCGTGGCCATGGACTAGGTTCTTAACAGAAAATAGAAGTACTGTGGGTCATTTCCAGACCTTGGTACAAAATATTGCACATGAGCTGTCCATGACTGTTTCCATCTCCCAGGAACCATAGGAACCCAACATTGACCTAGAAGATGGCAGCTACTCTGATTATTATGCTGATAATATAAGAAGCCTGGGTCCCTGGATGACTGCATGAAGTAGATCCACCCTGCCAACCCGGTTCTCTCTTTTTTAACTGGTTACAAGAATGTAAGTTTCCTTTTTCTGTAAATACCACTGCACTGTTGGGTCTTTGGGTACAGAGTTCTAAAAAACATGTAGGTAATGAAAATGATATCTGTAATGAGAAACAAAACCTAGTTGGAAAAGTAAGTCCTTGTGTAGATGTTTAGGAAGGAGTTTCATTAATTTATAGTTAGTTATTGTACTAGACTCACCAAGTGAGTGAATCAGAAGGACACAGAAAAGTACCTGGAAAAGACTGACAGGAAGACAGGTAAAAGAAACATTGGAGAAAACACGATCAAAATTAATCAGGTCCAATATTGTAATTTTTTAATACAGGATATGTTGCTCTAAACTTTTTATGTTCAGCCTCACTTTTACATTCTTCTGCATATAATAGAATCCTACCTAACTGAGGTGCGTCTGGGAAGGACATTTTGTAATAATTTGTTGCCAAAATACTAAACTTTCAGAAGGATCTTGATGGGCCCATGTTTCAGTTAACTGCTGCTGTGCAACAATCCATCCTAAACTTAAAGCTTAGGCTTAAAACTGTAATTTATGGCATATCAGAATGCTGCAAGTTGACTTAGGTCAGCTAGGATGGTCTTCTACTCCATATGGTATAGCTGGCATCACTGATCTGGCTGCATTCAGCTGGGAGCTTGGCAGAGATTGGAACTTCCAAGATGGTCTTTCATCCCTCAGGCTCTCTCTCAATACAGTTCTTCATCTTCCAAACATCTGAATTTCCTAAAAGCATGACAGCTGACTCCTAAAAGGGAGCATTCTAAGAGAGAAAAATTAGAAGCTGCCAGTTCTTGAAAGGCTTGGGCTCAGAAGTTTTAGAATGTCACTTTTGTGAGTCAAAACAAAGCAAGTCGCATTCAAGAGAGGGAAAAATAAACCCACCTCTTGAGGTGGGGGACAGCTTGCACCTACAAAAAAGGAAGATGTTGTTGTTGGCCCTAGTTGGAATGCCTACTACCGACATTATACAGAAAATAACTGGTCATTATCTCCAGTTCCTGGCACACAGTTTCAACAACCCTTGGACTTTCCTGAATGATAGAACTGTCTTGTTATTCATAACAAGCCTCTTTCTACCATACCTGAGTTTACGCTAATAAGGTTACTTATTACAGGGCTCCTAGATAGCTTCAAGATGGGAGCTGGTCCCCAGATAAACCAACCACATGACTGAAGAGTTAGAATTTCAGCCCCACTCTGAACCTCTGGGGAAGGTAGAAGGACTAGAGGTTGGGTTCAGTCACCAAGACCGGTATTTAAATCAGTCATGTGTATATAATGAGACCTTAATAAAATGCTGAAACAGGGAGGCTCCGAGAAGTTCCTGGTTTGTGAACACATCCATGTGCTGGGAAGGCAACACACCTGGATTCCATGAAGGGTCCATGGAAGCATGGAAGCTCTGCACCCCGCTCTACCCCCATGGCCTTGCCCTGTGTATCTCTTTCTCTTGCTATTCATCTGTATCCTTTATAATAAAAGGGTAACAGTAAGTATAGTGCTTACTTGAGTTTCATAAGCCATTCTATTGAATTCTTAAGCCAGAGGGAGTTGTGGGAACCCCCAAATTTGTTGCCAAGTCAGACTGAAGTGAGGGTAGCCTGGCGGACCCTCTTTGTAGCTAGAATGTGAGTAAGGGCAGTATTGTTAGGGATCTTGCCCTTTAACTTGTGAGTTCTGATGTTACATCGGGGTAGTTAATGTCAAAATGTATGGAATTGAATTGTAGGACACCCAGTTGGTGTCAGAGATTTGCTGTTGAAATGCAACCACCAAATAGAATCACCTTGTGGCTGAAACAAAGGTTGCAGAATGCAGAGGGCTTGGATTAAATTACTTACACTGGTATTGTCCATGTGGCTCTCACAAAGATTTAGTTTTCTCATTGTAAAAGAAAAAATACCTATATTCAGGTCTAATATGCAATTTAAATACACAGGAAAAAAAAACACCTTATAAACTGAGCAACACAAAGCAAATATTAGCAACTATTATGGGCCAGATGCTAATATAAAAACAAAAATTTTCTTTATAACCCAACAAGAGCACTGTGGCCAGATTTTTACCCATTTTCAAGTCAAGTTAGAGAAATAATGAATGTAGATTCCCAAAGCTAAAGATATAAATTTGGTCCTATGTATCTTCTGTGTGCATGTCTGGGATTTTTTTCAACCAAGTTTTTTCCATTCAGTTCCAGGCAGAAACTTGACAATTTCTTCTCATGAATCATCTTTCTATGGCACTATTCCACACCCGGCAGAAAAATTATGTGAGGCCACGGTCTTTGCTGGCCGGCACTCAAAGAAAACATGCAAAACCGAACTCCATGTGGTCTTTGAGCCATCCCTCAGATCCTGAATTCCCTCAGCCCTTGAACCTGAGTTGGGTTAGTGGGAATCCCAGCTGGGTGCCAGGGAGAAGGCTGCTCTCAGGACCCAGCAGAAAGGGATGGGATGGAGCAATGTGAGTAAATGAGGGACATCTGCTCCCGGGATTTTGCTGCACCCACTCATCGGAGGTAAAATGAGCCTGTAACATTTTTAACAATTCAAGGATCTGGTGGACAGGAAGCTGATCTCTCAGGTCCCGTATGCATCAGTCCAAAGGCAGTTGAAGATGGGTAAGATTTTATAAAACAGCACAACAAGGCAACAGGAATATATTGTGGACAAACTGTGTGCCCAGGATCCTAGGGATTAGAAAATATGTGGAACATCCAACACCTTAATTCCAGCATATATTAAGTACTTCCTTCTCACCAGCACAGAGGATGCGTGACATATAGCTTCATATAGTCAAGGCACAGTCACTGATATACAGTTTCAAATGTTCTATGTACACGCACACACGCGCGCACACATACACGTTAGAAGAGATGATCTACAATAAGTATAGCATGTTTACATGCTTATCATGAAGCCCTTACAAAGAAAACCAAGAACAGTTCCTCAAAACTCCATGCACAGCTTCCTCTTTGTGGATCCTGACTTCAAATGCTAGGACTAACTAGCCAAACACTCAGCGAGTCAGAGCTGGTGTGCAGAGAAAACCACTTCTCTCTCGTTAAATGACCTCGCCTCATCATAAACCCTTAAAAAGAAAGCTTCCAGATCATTTGTCTCCATCACAAAACTTATAAAATGAGATGAAAAAAAAGTTAAATTATTTTGGCTCATAAGTTTCAGATGGAGTTGTATATTTCCCTAAAGGGTCAAAATAGAACATTTATTAAACGACGAGTTATTCAAAACCGGCACAGGCCCCAGTTGTCTTTCAAAAGCTCTGATTTACTGCATATTTCTCCCTTGAGAAAGGCCTTTTTTAAATGTTCATTTCCATTTTAAGAGACTGTGGGCTTTGATCTGTTGGGAGCATTCTTTTTCTTTCCCTGACTGGGGCCTGTCGGCTACTCAGGCCTGTGTTTTTCCACGGCCTTCCCCAGCATTCACACAGCATCTCCTGCATCTGCGTTCACCCTGGTTGATTTGGAGGTCAGAACTGGTGAGTCCCTGTAGCAGGTGACACCAAGAACCAATGAGCCACATTTGCTCTTCACACCTCAATAAAGATCCTGCTTCCAGGAGGCAAGAGAAAAGTGAGATGGGCTTGGGCATTCCTGCATCCTGCAAAAGCTGTCAAGTTCTACTTTAAAGTTAATTTGAAATTTCATAATAAATTTAATCTTGTTACTCCAGGAAAGTCAAGGCACAGTCACAGCGACGTTAAATGTCTTTTGCTTTTGAAAGAATCGTGCCCTTCTTTTTTTATTTTTTGAGACAGCATCTTGCTCTGCTGCCCAAGCTGGAGTACAGTGGGACGATCATAGCTCACAGCAGCCTCAAACTTGCCATCCTCCTGCCTCCGCCTCCTGAGTCACTGGGACTACAGATGCACACCACCACTATACCTCACTACTTCATGTATTTTTTTTTTAACTTTGTGTGGGTAATATCAATATGTACTTGGAGTCTGCCGGCCACGAGTGTTTCTATTCCAGACAAGTTGGAAGGTCAGGGTGACATGGGTCATTTTTAATATCAAACCTGTTGCCCTGCTTTGTTTTCACATCACACCACTCTTCACCCTCTGGCCCCACTAGGCCTTAGTGCAAATTAGTAAAAATCTCCCTCTTGAGGGGCATATACAGGGCCCTGCCACTGTGTCCATCTTGGTGAGACACCAAAGGCTGGGTTTTAGTTCCTACTTGCCTTATAAACACTGTTGTGCCTATACTCCCACTTTGATCCCCCTGCCCACAAGTGCCCAAAATACACACACACACACACACACACACACACACCCTTTGAAATCACTGGAGTAGCACTAGATGATTCTTCCAGTGCTAAACAATTTACTGTTTACCCACCTCTTCCCTTCCTCCTGTCTTTCCTCTTCTCATCCTCTTCCTCTTCCTTTCTCTCTCCCCTTCTCTCTCTCTTCTGTAATAATACAGTGAGTGTTTATGTAAGTTTCAAATCCAGCAACCTAAAGATTCACCTCCAATGGCACAGGGCTGGACGGCACTCAGAGATGGCTGCCACCCAATCGTCACTCAGCATTTTATCACTGGGCTATTCTATTCAAGTGTATTCCATATGCTAAGCAATTGTTCACAGAAATAAGATAATGGAAAGAACAGAGACGGAATGAGCATTGGGCAGAGTCGGGCCTGCCATGGCTCTTACTGCCGTTCTTCGCAGGTAAATGACACATACAGGCTTGAAAAGCAGCTCTCCCTTTTTTTGTAGCCCATTTTTGTTTGTTTGTCAGATTACATGTTTAATCACTTGCGACAAGCCACTGCACCATGTGAGGCATCGTGCAATCCAGCATAAACCCAAAGCTCCACGGGCAGAAAGGAAGCCATCCACACTGCCCTCTAAAGGCTGTTACCCACTGCAGAGAGAAGAGGAGATCACAAGGGATTTTTTCCCAGCTGACTTTCTGTAGCAGGGAGGGAAAGAAATTGTGTTCTCCAGGAGAAAGTGGTTAATTTTATTTTATTTTATTTTATTTTACTTTTGTAGCTGCAGGCAATCTGTGGATAAGTGGGTATTACCATCCTGGTACATCTCTAATTAATAAGATCAATTGCCACTGTATTTTCTTTTACAAACTCATTTAGATATGTCAGGGCTGCAATTATTTTGCGAATGATCTGTCTTTACGCTTATTCATCTTTCCTCTTCCTCAAGGAGCAAATAAAACTGTCAGCTTAAATGCCCTTTGAAGTCTGTTTTAGATCCTTGATTGAAAATTAAAAACGAAGCTCTCTAGCCTAGTGCCATTTCCAGGGTCAAAGTTCCTGTCCTCACATTGCTTTGTGTGTATGTGTGTATACACAGGCACGTGTGTGTATTGATTTCTGTTTTTAAAAAGGTAACATGCTGGCTTTTGAATCTCGATGTTGCACCCCTTTCCTTTCATCTCCTTAGATCTGCAAGAACTCCGGACTCATAGATTATGTCAAAACTGAGAAGCACTGGACAGTCATTTTGCTTATCTGCAGTTTCTCATTTCTGAGAAGAATTTCTCTCCATATGGACATTATCACTTTTGTTATAATCTTGAGAATGGTTCAGGTAGCTTTGATCACCAGTTTCCTATCTCCTACGATAATCAGAACCAATGGAATGTGCGGAAATCCATCCCTATTCCGAAGGATTCCTAATGTCATCTCACCAGGTGGGATGGTTTTCCTGCTCAAGTCTGCATGCCCAACTCCAACAGCTTCGCCCAAGCTTGGGGACAGGCTTCATCCAACACCCAGAACCTGTACGGTTATTTGGCCCCTCATTGAGAAGCCTCTTACGGATACAGACAAAATTAACTCGGTCATCCCTGCAGCGCCAGAGGGAAACTTCTGGACTCTCTGTTTGGGGAGTGTGCGCTCAAACCATTTCAAGATGAGATTTAAACCTCTTCTTGGAGAAGACTGAGGCTGGCACAAGGCTAACAAATCAAATAAACTGCACCGAGGCAAAGCCGCCGTCTCTCCCAGGCTGTACCCTGCCTGCTTCTCCCACCCCTGCCTTCTGGCCGATTTGTCTTTAAGGTTTTAGCATTATCCCTCTGTTGACAAATGAATGCTTTTCTGGAAAATGAGGTATTTCCAGAAGCGGGCAGACAATGGCTGGAGCGCCGTAAGAGCTCTGCCTCCCTCGATTCGTTATGTGAACGGGAAAGGCCTGGAGGTTTTGCACGAGCATTACATTCAAGGTGATGATAAATGGAGTCTGGCTGGGGTGGTAATAAGGGAATTTCTAGCCAGGTCCTGTCTAGACCACAGTTTGTTATGGAGGGAAAGCCACAAAAGGGGGCTATAGTACCCCGTTCCTCAGAGAAATTGTCCTCAGGGAGAGTCAGGCACATTTCCAGTCCGAACCTTCGTCCGGCCCCTCACTGAGGCCGCTGTAAATAACATTAGCCTGTCTTTCAGCAAGCTCTGGGAAGCTTATAAACCGAACACGGTTTTTGTTGTCTGTAGTTGTGCATTAAGCTCAGTACTGTCAAGTCTAATTATTCTCATTAAGGTCTGAAAGTTTTAGGGATTAATTAAGCAGAGAGCCAAAGCTTATGCAGAACAGCAATATTTTCCCCCTGAAGGATTAGCCCGTCATTCTGATGGGGTTTTCCTTGAGCGTTGCCCATTACTTTATAAGATAGCAAAGTGTGGAGCTCATATAATATGGATTAGAAATCGCCTACATTTCACATGTGCTATTCAGCCATGAAAATAAGTCCTGGCCCTTGGTGCCTGTAACCCGGAAGGCTCACTAATGAGAACCAGGCAGTGGGGCTAATGAGAAATTCAATACATGCCGTCTCTCCTTCCCATTTCCCTTCAATTTACTTTCTACAGGAGCCGATATGTGTAGGAAAAGTCTGAGTGGATGCTGGTATTCTCCTCTTTGCCTGGTGGGGATCTTAGAAATTATCTGATTCTAGTCCTTCTTGCTATAGAGGTGACAACTGGGATTCAGCAACCTGCTTAAAAGGGCCCGGTTAATGGCAAAGCTACTTGAAAAGAAGGTGACAGGAAACTTCAGGAGGTGTAGACAATCACTGGGTACGTTAGGATGCTGAGGGTCCTTAGTCTTAGGTTTTGGCATGATGGAAAATGCTGTAGAAATGAGAAGGTCCCACAATGAAGAGAGGATGCTGGTGAGGACCTAATTTGCAGGCAAGCCCCAGGAACTCTGGCACCCTGCTTGGTAAAGAATTTCAAGGCTTCCTGGAGAAATGGGGGTAGGGGGAAGGATCGTTAGGCCCTGGCACCCCAGATGTAAAGAGGAAAGTCAGATGTGGGTAATCACCCTGTCTTCACCCAGCAGCTCCAGTTTTCAGCAAAGCAGAGGGGGCACTTCTGCCTTCCATCTCCCCAACTTCACATCAAGGCGCCATTGCATTTGATGGCTCGGAATGCAGCCTTCCTGCCTCCCACACTCCCAAATCCATGCCTTGTTTATCTCTTTAGAACGGATCCCCGATGCCTGCCCACCACGCGGCTGGAGTGGCGCCAGCATCCCCAGGGCGCGTCTGTGATGACTGATAGGGTCCACCACCTCTACCCCAGACCCTTCCACACCCAAAGACTCCCTCTGCCCAATGAAGTCCCCTTCGCCCCAGCATTCCTGCACTGGGCACATCCCAAGGGTGGCCCGGTATCCTGCAGGTGGCAGGAGAGAGCACCCTCCTCAAACACCAGTCTGATACGTAGCCAGGAGGAAGCAGGCAGTCCTCAGTGTACCCTCTTCTCTTGTCTCTGGGGAGCTTGTTTTGGCTCCTCAAGATCTCGGAAAAAGTACAGGTTGTAGAGGCTGCATTCTCAGGGCAGAACCATGTCTCAAGACAACTGGTTAGTGAGGCCAGGAGTGACAATCATAATCGGAGCAGCAACTGCGCAACGGCATAGGCAAGGGGGGCCGAAGGTGCAGCAGCCACCACCATTATAGTCAGACTGGGCACCATTTCCTAAATGTCACACGTCCTTCCAGCCCCTTGATCTTTGCTTATGAAAAGTGTCATTCCCTCTACAATCCTCTAGAGCTCTTTGTAGGTTTTATTTGTTTTCCAAAACTGTACTTGCTTCTCTATGAACCATGAGTCCCAGAGGCCCTCGTGGTCCTCAATTATCTTTGCTTCACCATGGCCTGTGCCATGGGGCTGAATGTTTGTAGTCCCCAGAATCCATATGTGGAAGCCCTAATCCTCACTGCACTGATATTAGGAGGTGGGGCCTTTGGGAGGTGATTAGGGTTAGATGAGGGCATGAGGGTGGGGCCCTCATGATGAGGTTAGTGCCCTTATCAAGAGGATGAGACACTAGATCCCTTGCTTCCTCTCTGCCTGCAGTCACCAATGAAAGGCCAAGTGAGGACATAACAGAAGCCATCTCTTCCCAGAACCTAGCCATGCTGGCACCCTGATCTCTAGCTTCTCAGCCTCCAGAACTGTGAGAAATAAATGTTTGTTGTCTACACCATCCAGGTTGTGGTCATTCATTATAGCAGCACAAACAGACTAAGACAGTGGGGAACCGTGATTGTTACATTATAGGTGCTTAGCAAACTTGCTCACTGATCAACTGAGGTCTCTCCCCTGCCATTAAACAGTGAAGCAACAATTAGTTAGCAAATGCAATTTCAGCTTCTTCTGAGGGAAAGATAATACACCAAGCAGTGTGAAGAAATTTCTTTGCAGAACCAAACTAAAGGTCCAAGTTACTTAACACAGCATTAGTTTTTCTCAAATCAGTATGTGTTGTTATACATGCAAGCCTAATTAATCATATTTCCAGGGTATACACTGAATAATCTGAGAGAAGAAATCAATTACCTAAATTCGTGGTTCTCATAATTTGAAGTAGTCATATTTCAAAGTGTATGTTTTAAATCAGAACTGTTGAGCATGATGGATGGGGACAAGGGAGGGAGGTGTGCTTTTTAAATTTTAAAGAAACTTAATTTTATAGTAACCTGCATCTGTTGATAGGTTACATCTGCATCTTTTCAATGTTGCAAACATATAAGGCAAAAGAAATATTTTATAAATAATTCAACTAATTGACAGACTTTCTGTTATTTCTTTGTGGGCTTTTTTTTGTTGTTTGTTTTTTTGTTTTGTTTTGTTTTTTGAGATGGAGTCTCGCTCTGTCACCCAGGCTGGAGTGCAGTAGTGCGATCTTGGCTCACTGCAACCTGTGTCTCCCAGGTTCAAGCAATTATTGTGCCTCAGCCTCCTGAGTAGCTGGGACTACAGGTGCGTGCCACCATGCCCGGCTAATTTGTTTTGTATTTTTAGTAGAGACAGGGTTTCACCAGTCTGGCCAGGCTGGTCTCAAACTCCTCACTTCAACTGATCCACCTCCCGGAGTGCTGATTACAGGCATATGCTACTGCACCCGGCCTCTTTTCTTATTTCTAAATCTACTAGCAGAGGCTGTTGACTGTTGACTTAGTACTTCTGCCCAAGCTCCTTCAAAGGCAAAACCAAGCAGGAGGTGGGGAAGGTGCCTAGAATAAAAGGATGTAACAAATACAAGATGAGGAACAAGTAATATCATTTTTCTTATTGCTTGTTAATTATAATAACTCAGATGTTGAAGCTTAAATATGTCTTCTTGTCTTTTTTACTTCTTCTTTAATTAGTTCTGTTCCATGAGCACCCTGGTTGGCATGTGTAAGATGTGCTCAGGAGTACTCAGCCAATGACACTATAGGATTGCCAGTTTTAGCAAAACTGATGTAAAGCCGCTTGAAACTTCTAACATGTGTGTAGAGAATTGTCTGCACTTTAACAACAGATACATTTTCTTTCCTCTCCTAAGCTGCATTTGTGCCCATCCATTCTTGACCACATGCCTGTATAGCTGCTGTTGCTAGGGAGCCAGGATGTGACAAAGGGCTCTGTAGCTCAAAGATCAGAGGGACCAGGATGCTGTGAGCAGCTGCCAGTGGGAACCTGGGCAGCTAAATGCAAGGGGCACTTTCCACTCCCTGGAAAAGCAGCATCTGGGGGCTGCACTGGTTCCTGCCCCCACATTCCTCTCCCTCTCCTCCTCCCCATCTTTTGCCCCCCACCTCTGCCTCCCTCTCCTCCTCTCCATCTTTTGCCCCCCACCTCTGCCTCCCTCTCCTCCTCCCCCTCTTCCAACTCACCTGCCCACCAGGGGCTGGGTAATGAGTGAAACAGGAGAGGGTGCCCATCAAAGTGGCTCAGCGAGTGGCTACTGCTCAGTATTGCCCCACACAAGGGGCACTTCTGATCTTTCTATATTTTTCAAGTGATGCCAGTTATCTGGGTGTTGTGTGAAGTCATCATATATATATATATTTTTTTTGAGATGCAGTCACTATTTTGTTTTTTGAGATGGAATCTCGCTCTGTCGCCCAGGCTGAAGTGCAGTGGCGCGATCTTGGCTCACTGCAAGCTTCGCCTCCTGGGTTCACGCCATTCTCCTGCCTCAGCCTCTTGAGTAGCTGGGACTACAGGTGCCTGCCACGATGCCCGGCTAATTTTTGTATTTTTAGTAGAGATGGGGTTTCACCTTGTTAGCCAGGATGCTCTCGATCTCCTGACCTTGTGATCCTCCTGCCTCAGCCTCCCAAAGTGCTGGGATTACAGGCATGAGCCACTGCATCCAGCCATAGTCACCGTATTCTTAAGCATTGATGACTAACTTGAGTCTTTGAAAAACACTGTGCAAGCTAAAGAAAATGTCTCTGTGGGCTTCCCAGCTGCAGCCTCTGGGTTAAGGGAAGCCCAGCAGGTGTTCCTCTTTTCCGTCCTACCACCCTGAAGCCTGCCACGGATTCATCCAACAAGTATTTCTGGATATTGAATATGTGCCAGGCACTGTTCTGTGCTGGACATAAGGCAGTGAAAACTCAGATAAAATGCCTGTTCTCAATAGGCCACACTCACTGAGAGATGGACAGTAAGCAAAATGAGTAAAAAGAAAATGTGCAGTGTATTAGATAGTCCACAGGGTTATGGAGGAAAACAAAGCAAGATGACAATAGGAAAGGTGGTTTGGGGTCCACTTTTGAATAGGAAAATTGGTGAAAACTTCAGTGAGAAGGCAGCAAGTCAACAGGAACCTGAGGGAATAAGCCACCTAGAGAACAGGAGAAGAACATTCTAGAGAGACTGGAACGGCAAGTGCAAAGGTCCTGAGGCATGTAGCAAAGGGACTGGTCAACAGGAGAGGTGGGAGTGAGTGAGCAAGAGCAAGGAAGAGTAGGAGGGAGGCCAGAGAGATGGGGTGGGACAGCCCACTGAGCAGCCTCTGCAATCCATGAAGCCATGGGGGAATTCTGAGCAGAGCAGAAACTTGACCTTGCATGTTCTCGCAGGTTACCCAGGCTGCTATGTTGAGAGCAGACTGCAGGGAGGCAAAGTGGAGGAGGGAGGCTATGACAGTGATCACAGCAGTGGGGACGATGGCAGCTCAGAGCAGGAGGACAGCACACAGGTGGAAAGAAATGGTCAGATCCATTGCTAGGCAGGCCTCAGGAAATACTAGGTATGGAATTTCCCATCTCCTGGATTTTTTCAGTCACCTATCAAAAGTAAAATGTAGCATCATGTTTGAAGAATTTTCCACTTAAAAAACCAAAACTGTTCACTTAGCTGCCTTAAAACTCTTTGCTGCCTTGATAGTCTGGCTTCATCCCTGTGCACGGAGAGATCTGTTGACTCTAGCAGGATGAGTTAAGTGAGATCACAAGACACAGAAAGAGGAATAGACAGATCTGAAAATAAGCACTGGCTCATGCACCCAGAACCTAAGGCAGACCAAAATAAACCACATCCTCCCACCACTTTTTTTTTTTTTATTTTGGGTTTTTTTTTTTTTTTTTTTTTTTTAGCAAATTATCATTTTAGAGGTGGCAACCAGTTTGAAAAAAAGATGAGCAGGAGGAGAAGGGAAAAAAGAGGAGGAGAAAGAGGAAGAGGAGGTCGAGGAGGAGGAGGAGCAAGAAAAAGAGAAAGAGGAGCAAGAGGAGGAGGAGGAGCAAGACGAGGAAGAAAAGGAGGAGGAAGAGGAGGAGGATCCTTAGCCAGGAGCCCAGGAACCAGGAGCAGTGCTGGCCCTTCCCTCTATCACCAGTGGCCGCGTGTACAGAGAGTGAGAATTGCAGACTTGAGCTGTTCAGAACCTCAAAATGTCTCTAGTTAGAGACAGACTCAATGTCTGCTATATGTGCTACTTGCCACAGCATTTCCTGTTAATTAAAATTCATTCACAGCTCTGTGGGTAAAAGGACCTATTCCATACTCCAGATACTCCTGAAAGTGCTTAGGAAGGGGTCAGGAGGAAAGGCATGGCCCCCCTGAAAATATTCCTGCTTCCCTTGAGACCAGAGTGACCAGCAAATCACCTTGGCAGGGCATCTTCTCCCCTCGACAGCAGAGGCTCAGGCGCTCCATTAGAAAGGGAAGTAACTGCCATCTTTCGGTTCCAGGAATTCCTCCAGGCTCTGCCCGCCACTGTCTCTTCTTTGGGCTCCCTCTCTGGCCTGACCTCCCAGCGGCACCATGTTTAGGTTCTCTTATTTGCCAAGACTCCCTAATAAAGATGCCTTGGCACTCAGCCCATATCCCCTCCACACTTCCCTCAATGTCTGAGGCTGCTCACTCTCAACCCTGGCATTCCGCTTTTTGCCCGGTTTTGGGAAACTTCTAGGTCCACCTGCAGAGAATCCAGAGTGCCAGGTCACTGCCCAGAAAGCCCGCCTCAAGCAATCGTGAGCAGGGAGCTGTTGGATAATGCCCAGTTTCCTCATCCCGCAGATGGATTAAATCCAAGGCATGTTCTAAAGTGTCTCCGGGAGCTCCCTGTGGGATCAAACTCCAGGTGCCCACTGTGGCAAATGGCTTAGTAAGTCCCCGTGCTCCCCTCCCTTCTCTGTCTCCCTTCGCCCATCCATGCTTCCTGGCCTCACTTCCTAAATAAACGACTTGTGCTTGAAGTCTTGCCTCAGTGTCTGCATTCGGAGGGATCTATCTAAGACACCCATCCACCGCCTCTGACTTGTGCTTCCCCAGGAGAAAGTTGTGCCTGCCCAGCTCCTCTGATCCTGCCCTGACCCCACAGGCAGGGCTTTTCCAGTCCAGGTTGGGATCCTAGAACAGCTCCCCAGCACAGCCTGGCACCTGCATCCTTGCGCATCGGGGCAGGCATTATTGCCTCCTCGCCTTCACCCCCACCCACCTCTGCTGGAGGCTCATGCTCCATCTTGTCCCAGGAGCCATGGCTATGTGCAGGGTGCCCCTCACAGCATTCTGCAGCCGCTGCTGCCTGGCACCTGTGGTTTCCTATCAGCTGCTGCGTGCAGACTGAGGGAGACACTCCTGGGCCTCATCCCAGACTTCCTGGCTTTGCCAAGCTCGCCGCTGCTGGGATGAACAAGGGAGCCCAAGTGTGGAGCTGTGTAGAGTCTCTCCAGGCGCAAGAGCATATTGGGGGCTGCCAAGCTCCACACAGAGCTAAAAGAGCTGGAAGCAGAGCTCCAAAGGTGGCAATAGAGGACAGTCAGAAGAGGATGCTCATTGGGGTTGCATCTTGAAGTCACTTATAATTTGGATATCTAATGGCAATGTGGCCTCTTCATGAGCGGCATGTTTGGTCAGGCCTGGGCTGATTGCCTACACGCCAAGCTGTTCTGGTTGATTCTTTGACTGGTTGCCGTAAAGCGCCTTTGATCCAACCCTGACACTGGTGGGTTTCACAGCTCTGAGGGAGACACAGCCATCTGCCAGTCTATCTAGAGTGGGAGCCCAGACATCAGAGGTTTCTGGAAACATCTTTGGGTATTTTTAGTGCCCCATTTCTCTCCCTTCTTCCCTGACAGCTCCTAAAACAAACCTCGGCAAGCAAGGAGGTGCCTGTGTTTCTGCAGCTGGGGTCTTTCTCCGCCTCCACTCCTGACACCACGTGGGCTGACCTCAGCGAGCTTCTTGCCCTTAGCTCTGTGATCAGCCTTTCCTCCCCTGACCCTGGGTAGCTCTGCCTATGTGCTTGATTCTCACAGAGGCTGGTCCACAGCAAAATTAGTTGGAGGAGGACCACGACGCATCTCCAGTGCCTAGAACACCGCCTACACGTCACAGGTGCTTCATAAAATTTGCCCTATAAATGAATGAATAAAGTGACTCATCACTGAGGCTCAAAGCAGTACCCAGGCCAGCCGCTGAGGCACGTACCCCATTGTGGGCTCTGCCACTGCACTCTGCCTTGTCTGGCTGGTTAAACACCTTACTCCCCAGTTTTCCCCTGTGTAAAGTGGCATACGATGGAGGTTATGAAATGGAAGTGGTTTAACTGGACTTTCTGAAAGAAAGTCAAATCTGGCAGAATCACAGAGGTTGAAATTAACAGACCTTGGGCTTCCTTCTCTGTCCTCGTAGAATCCAGTCTGAGCAAGAATTCTGCTCAGTTTAGCAAAAATCCTCTCTTTGGGGCCTGATCATCCTCAATGCCTTATCACCCTGGCCTGCCTTTTGCAGTAACTGATCAAGTCAGTTTAGCCAGAAACCCTTCATCCTTGATGTTTCCTCTTAGTCATTTTCCACCTCCCCCTCACCACCCACTCAGCTCTCTGATAAATCCCCACTTGTCCTAGCTGGAGTTGAAGTGGAGTCTGATCTCTCTCCCTCACTGCAAGACCCTGTTGCTGTGGTCCCCATATCCTATCGCCACGGTTCCCCTTGAATAAAGTCTGCTGTGCCATCCTTAATAAAGTGAACCAAGAAAATTCTAGAAGACAAGAGCGGTCAGTGCAATCATCAACATCAGTGAGGGAGCAATGAAGATACAGAGGTGTAATGTGACTGGGAAGGAAGTGGACAGGGTTAGGGAACCAAGTGGATGAGGGTGGCAGGTGACTGACAGCCTGGAGTTATGGGTGGCTCCAGATTTTTTTGGCTCAAAACTAGAGAATAACACCATTAACCAAAATCAAGAACATGTCAAGAATATGTAAAAGTGCACTTTTCCCTTAAGTACCACAATCTCAGCAATGGCATGGCTTGACTCCTAAATAATATCAAATCAGAAATTTCTCATTCCTCTATCTGAGCAATTTGATTGAGACCTGTGAATACATCTTTGCTAAACCAGGCCACAAAATGTGTACCTGATCGATAGATAATTCCTCAAATACCTATCTTGTTTTCACCTTCCTTCTAGAAACACACATGGCCTTTTTAAACACACACATTTTCTACAGAAACGCTCAGGGCACAGAGGGCTGGAGGTCACAGCCATCTAGGGTGTGTTGCCTTCTGCAGGCTGTCCTGGGGCTCATGTGGGCCAGAAAAGGCTTCTCTGGTCTGAAGGCAATACTTGGCATATGCAGAACGCCTGCTGTCAGCAGTTGCTTTTCAAAGGCGATGTTAATTCCAGCTCATTGTTCTACCCCATTTTCCATTCAGAGGCGCAGCACGAGGTATTTGGCAGGCCATGAACTAAAGCTGCACATGTATTTCAATCTCTTTGGGGGTGGGTCCTAGCCTTGTTCCCACACTCTCCCTCTCTCCTCCCACTTTTAGTATTTCAACGTTCTTCCCCTTTTCATTTCTGCTTCCGACTTATGTACTGCACTGGTGTGACTTAGTGGAAAAGTAGATTGTTCTTTGGAAATAGAGCTATTCCCACAATAGGTGGAGATGTGGGATAGATTGGAATGATCCAAACACAAATCTCAATCCAGATCCTGTAGATATGAGACAGTGGCTGTGGTGTAGACAAGGAAGGCTGGCAAGCCTAGAAGGATCAACTGGACAAACCTTTATCAAGCCCCTATCATGCTCAGCATTGAGGATGTAACAAAGAACAAGGGAGATGCCTGTTCTCAAGGAGGGTAGGGTCCGGTGGGCCATGCTAGACCTGAGGTCACCTCCCTGAGAAGGAAGTCTTGTCACTGCCATGTTAGAGACGGGCAAGCTCAAGTGTAGAGCCATCACAACCTTCCCAACAGCCAAGCCTCATTAGAGGCAAACTTCCAGGTCTACTGACTCTGCCCCCTCTGTCACAGCTGCCCACTGGCTTAACAGTGGCATCAGTACACCCATCCTGGATGAGTCTATCCATGACTTGGAATGATCCTTATAACTTATTAAGCAGGAAACAAAATTTAAGAACCCACATTCAGCTTAGTGCCAGTTTCTAGTGGCATCGCCTGATGTGTTCTTTTTGCCTGCTGCACAGATAAAACCAATTCACTGAGACAATGGTATTGCAGTAGAGAAAGGATTAATAATTGCAGGGCTAGCTGAGCAGAAGGACAGGAGATATTACTACTCAAATCAGCCTCCCTCAGAACTCAGAGGCTATGGATTTTATAGACAGTTTGTTAGGCAGGTGGCTAGGGAATGGGTGCTGCTAATTGTTTGGGGATGAACTCATAGGAGTATGGAAAACTGTCCCTCTGTGCTGAGTCAGTGTCTTGGTGGAGGCCACAGGACTGGTGGAGTCATGAGTCATGGGTCGAGGTGAAGGAAGTTGTCAGGATGCAAAAGTCTGAAAACCATCTCCAAAGGCCAATCTTGGGTTATGCAATAGTGATGTTATCTATAGGAACAATTGGGGAAGTCAGAAATCTTGTAATCTCTGACCACGTAATTCCTGAGTAGAGAGGAATTATAAAAAAGCAAGCTAGGGAACAATGGCTGGTTATTGTTTAACTGTGCCTACATTTTAGCAGAATTCAGGCCCCTCCCATAACCATAATCTTTTAGCCTTTTATTGTTTTACAAATGTGGTTTTGTCCCTGAGCAAGGAGAAGGTTAGTTTTCGGGAAGGACTATTATCATTCTTGCTTCAAAGATAAACTATAAGCTAAATTCCTTTCATGTTTTGCTTAGCCTACACCCATGAAAGAATGAGGACCAACAGCCTGTGAGACTAGAAGCAAGATAGAGTTGGCCACACTAGATTGTCTCATTGTCATAATCTTTGCAAATGAGTTTTCATCTCTAGCTTCCCTTTAAGTTCAAGGTTGAGGTTGCCTAGAGTAACTTGAAAAATTGGCCAATTATTTAACAACCTTTGTGATAAAGATTACCCCAGAGGGTGTGACATTAGCTCTGAAACATCCTATTGTTCTAACAGAAAGGAGTTAGGCTCCTAAACCTGCTCAGTAAATGCCAGATCCAAATATTCTAGGAAGCGCATAGATTTGGTTACCTGGCCTCTCCTCTTGTTGAGTATCTGCTGTACTCCAATTACTGTGTCCATTTCATCACACTGTGACCCAATCCCACAGTCCAATCACAGGAATGGATGGTTGGCAGTGTTATGACTAGGCTGTCCCAAAAGCCCTAGTTCCAAATTTACCAGGCAAGGAGAGCAGCAGGAAGACCAGCTGCAGAGGGGATTGACTTTCTTCCATGTGGTCAGGAGGTTGGCACCTTTGAAATTCAAAGGCAGTTCCTTAAAGCTAAAAAACAAAAGCTAGTCCAGGTCCTTCCGATCAGGGAGGTGTGGAGAATGGGTGTGAGTCAGCTCTTCAGGCAGCTGCTGTGAGCTGATGGTGCCCACTGAGGCACCGCACTCCAAAGCACCTACCGCCCAATGTGGCTAGTGGGGGAATGCCAGCACATGCCACCCTGCCTTGGGCTTCTCCACATGAGTGACTGCTTGGCACCAAAGGCAGCACGCCACCCACTGGAGGGCTGACAGGCAAAGCCACAAGCGATGACAGGCCCTAAAGGAAATAGCGTCACCATAAGCCAGACTGGAACCTTACCAAGGGTGTAGTCTGGAAAAAAACCCAGATGCTGTGTCAGCTCAGCCACACCCAGCCACAGGAGAGCTGGAAAGGAAAAGATCACCTACAGAGGTGGGGCAGCTGGGCACTCTGCAGGGGAGAGAACCAACATCAGCCTTTGCGTTGACCTCAGTAAGAGCTTGTCCAACAAACAGGCCTTGAGTGAGGTGAACCCAGGTTGGAATGTAAGTCCGTGACTCCTGATTGTGTGGCCTTGGCCAAATAGCTGAACCTCTCTGAGTCTCAATTTCCTCAAAAGTGACAAAAACTAACTTCAGATAGTCACTGTGAGGATTTAATGAGACAATATGTGTACACACACACATACATGCCCCTAGCACAGTGCCTGACACATGGTAGGTACTCAATAAATGTTAGTTCTTTTGTCACACCCTGCATCCTACTCACTCATTTGTGAAACCACTCAGAGCAGGGATCCCTGACAGAAAGACCTTCATTTATAGGATAAATGTACAAAGTACAAGTCTGAATCCTACCCATCCATTTAGAAGCAAGAATATAAATAGTTAATTCCACAGGCTTCCCAGATGTGTGCAGCCTTCCTTCGCAATGCATCACTGCTGGTTTCCCCCAGCATTCACCGGTGCAGTGGAGACCAGAGCTTCAGAGCCTTCCACACTGTCCACTGAACAGCCCCACCCTTGTGCTCAGGCTTTCCTTTCCCGTAGACCACCCTGTGAGAGTCTCGGTGAGCCCTGGTCTTCTTTCTGCGCATGATGTGCCTCTCGTTACCCTCTTCATTCTCACCTCCCTCGTCCCCCAATCCTCCCCTCCAGGTCCAGGCTCTTTTCACCTGCTGGAAAGCTGACCTCCTGTTGTCCACCACGGCTCCTCCCTCTTGGTGGAGCCCAAGCTCTCACTCTCCAGGGAATTCTCCATATTGACACTGCCCATCAGGGAGGTCTTGAAATTACATCTCATTTCTGTTTCCAAGTGTATGCAGAGCCCATGACTGCCTTCCTTCCTTTCAATCTTTCCAAAGTTTTTTTTTTTAATAAATTATATATAAGCAGCACAAATCACCTAGCAAACCATTTAGCAGGAACCTGTGACTCCTTTTTACTTAGACACTGCTGATCTATAAGTGGGTCCTCAGAAAAGGAGAAAGCTAGGGAGTGTCAGGAGGAAGAAGTTGCCCAATTCTCTGCACATGAGAACATCTAGAAAAAAGCAGAGTGGTAGTGTCCTTCTCCCCACACCTCTCCTCCAGCCTGTGAGCTTTGTCTCACTAAAGAAAAGGAGTGAGGAGTGAGTAGGAAAGCTATCTTGGGAAGTCAGGGAAGGCAGGCCCCTCTGTCTCCACCCCAGGCCCCTCACTTCTTAAAGCCCTGAGGGAAATGAAGCTCTCTGTTTAAAGACGAAGCATTTCCTCCACCTGTGCCTCAGCTATCAGTGAGGGAAGAGAAGGAGCACAAAGAGTTGCAAATTCCCCTCCAGGTCAGGCAACCTCTAGCTTCCACCAAGGGAGCTTCCTCAGCTCACTGGCCCTACAGCAAACCAGAAAATTGAGTGTCTCTCTTTGAGGGTGCCATGGTCCCTGCAGGTGAATATATCCAATAGGAAGCTTACCCATTAGTGTGAGATTGTGTCCTGTGACCTGGACATAAAATGGGAATGGTGGCATCATTCCAAAATGGCAGATTTGGCACCAGCCTTGGGCCTTGGTTCTGCCACCATTGTTATAATAAAGAGCGGTGACATAGGACTGGGTCTCACCTTTTGGTGGATCGAAGGGTTTATTCTTCACTGCTGTTGGCCAAGGGCACGTGGGAGTGTAATGGGCTGAATGGTAGCCCCCAATAAGACATGGCCATGTCTTAAATCCCAGAACCTCCAAAGGTGACCTTATTTAGGAAAAGGGCTTTGCAGATATAGTTAAGGATCTCGAGATGAGATCATCCTGGATTATCCAGGTAGGCCCTAAATCCAGTGATAAGTGTTCTTATAAGGGTCACAAAAAGAAGAGACTCATGGAGAAGAGGAGAGGCCATGTGAAAACAGAGGCAGAGATTGGAATGGTGCAGCCACAAGCTGAGAAATGCCTTGAGCCACCAGAAGCTAGAAGAGGCAAAGAAGGATCCTCCCCTGGAGCCTTTGGAGGGAGCATGGCCCTGCCAACACCTTGATTCTAGTGCCAACACCTTGACCTCTGGCCTCTAGTACCATGAGTCGATAAATTTCTTTATGTTAAGCCCCTATGTTTGTGGTAGTTTGTTACGGTAGTCCCAGGAAGTTAGCACAGGAGTGGGACAGATTTGCCCATCAGAGATTTGCCCATCACGAGTCCTCTTTTTGTCTCCACGAACACCCCTTTCTTCTACCTCCTCTGCTCTGTACAGCTACACAGGTGCCCGAGTCTCCAAAAGAACTGGAAGAACTGTGAGATACTTTGAGGTATGTATGGTATATAATTCAGTTCCCTGTATATGGAATTAAAGCATGAAGCAGTTTTTTTTCAGGAGAGACATGAAAGCCCTCAGCACAGGGCCTAGCTCAGCATCAGTACGCAACCAATGAATATCCTCCTTCTCCTCCCCTCCATCACTTCTCCCCATTGGATGACAAGCTCTTGTCCTGTCTGGGCCTAGTGCTTCAGTGATAGCATCAACAGGGCTGCTGAGAAAGGCTGGGAGTGTGTGCTGCACCAGGTGGCTGGCCAAGGGGGATGTGGGAGCTGAATTCCACCACGCCCCATTCACCAAACCAAGAGTGGACAATTTTTTAAAAAGAGACAGGGTCTTACTCTGTTGCCCAGGCTGGTCTCAAACTTCTGGGATCAAGCAATCCTCCTTGGCCTCCCAAGTAGCTGGGATTATGGAGGTGAGCCAACATGCCAGGCAGCCAAAGAGTACAATTGACGGCCCAAAGTTCAGTGGCTTTTTTGTCAGTTTGCCCAGTTGAAGATGGCATCTTTCAAAATCAAGGAAAGATACTATTGGAATGATGAAAAAAATTGGAAATAGATTGTAGTAATGATTGTACAACATGGTACATATCATTAATGTCATTGAATTGTACATTTAAATTGTTAAAATGATGAATTTGGTGTTATATTTTTCACCACAATTATAAAAGGGTTAATAATGCGATATACCAAACTCATTGAATTACACACGTTAGGTGGGCAAATTATATGGCATGTGAATTATATCTTAATGAAGCCATTTTAAAGGATGCAAATAAATTTTTTAAACACATTTTATTTTTGAGACAGAGTTTTGCTCTTGTCTCCCAGGCTGGAGTGCAATGGCGTGGTCTCAGCTCACTGCAACCTCCATCTCCTGGGTTCAAGCAATTCTCCTGCCTCAGCCTCCCAAGTAGCTGAGATTACAGGTGCCTGCCACCACACCCAGCTAATTTTTGTACTTTTAGTAGAGACGGGGTTTCATCATATTGGTCAGGCTGCTCTCAAAATCTTGACCTCAGGTAATCCACCCACCTCTGCTTCCCAAAGTGCAGGCATGAGCCACCATGTCCAGCCTTAAAAAACACATTTTACAAAAAGAAAAAACTGAAGACTCCAATTAAACTCATTCTGTGAAAAAAATTTTTTCAGAAATTGTGTGTGCTAGCAGAGGCTCTCGACACAAAGCTTGCTCTGTCTTTCACTGGCCATTAACTCGTGGAGTCCAGCTTTTGGTAGCTGTTCAATGCAAGGGATAATGTTCAGCCACAGGTAGGAACCTCCGTGTTGGAATGCTGATTCTTTGGCCACTCAGCTCATCAGTCAGGCTGCCCACCTCTCAGACTCTGATGGTAAAACTCCCATTTTCTCTCTTTTCTGTGCCCTAAAACTCGATGTGCAGGCTTTCCCTTTGCCTTTCCCATCTTAATTAGCACATCCTGCATTTTCCAAACCACCTCTTCTATTTCTGGTTTTCCATTAAGTCTTTAGCTTTGCACTGCATCCTGCCTTTGATGTTTTGAGAGCTGTGAGCAGGGTCATAGGATGTTTTGAAGAAAAGAATCATTAAACAGCAACAATTTTCAATACGCTCTCTATTTGTACATAAAAAGTACAGGTAGACACAAAGAAACAGAAACAATTTGTCAATTCACCCCCTCACACTACATTGAGAAGGATAATCTAGAATTCCTGACACACTGCATTTGCCATAAATGCAATATGAAAGCGGATTGGAAATACTCACCTAGCAATGACAGACGAAGCAGGTCGGAAAAACATCTTATGGATAAATGAGTATCTGTTGTTTGTGGGGAGGTGCCATGTCCAGATAAGGGTGTGTATTGTGATTAAATTTAATACTGGTGTAAATACCCTGCAACCTGCCATTTTCTCAGTTGGATTTATGATTTGCCCATATAAGACAATCAGCCAAGAGTGGCAGAGAGGCGTAGGAGTCTAAAGGAAAGTGATTAGGGCTAAGAAAAGAGGGGAAATTAACAACAGTCTCAAAAAGGTAACATCCTACCACACATAACGGGTAATGTTTGGGAAGAAGATGTTAAGAGATTGAAAAAAAGAGAAGAGATACTGTAAGAGCAGTTGTAAGCATGTTTTATCTGATTCTAATTTGTAGAAAGTTAGCAATTTGCATACTGCACCTGTATTAATCAGACACTTCATTGAGCGGAGGCTTCTCATTCCTTTACTCTACCAAATTGTCTAGAATGACACTGGGGGAATTGACTCTGATGTTCAAATAAGTAGCAGGGAGGAGAGTCTAAAGTCACCACTCAATAAAATAATTCGGCACTTTTATTAGGAAATTGTTACATTTACCAAAGGAAAACTTTATTTTGACTGGAAACACAGAAAAACCAAGCAAGTAATTTCAAAGCCAGCATGGGGAAGATGAAAGTACATATCTGTCCCCAGAGAAAGCCAAGCTGAATAGGTAAATCCAGCTCCCAATTATTCCATTCTAGGTGGATTATACAACAGTTTTCCTTCCATTTGTGATTCTGAGTGACTGTTGTTTGGCACTGTTAGCTGGCTATGCAAAGGCCATTTTGAACTACTGAATATTCACTTTCCAGTGTCCTCTGTATCTAGGCTTGTCCATGTGACATGGTTTGGCCAAGGAGACATCAGGGTTTGCTGAGGGTGGGGGTTGGGGAAAGGAAGGCTTTCCTTTCCCATAAAAAGGACAGGTGGGACATAGTGTGAGCTATACTATCTCTTCCCCTTGTTTCTGTACTGCATGTGGTCATGATGCCTTGAGCTACATAGCCATTTTGTAACTATGAGATGGCAAGGATAAGGGACAAAAAGCCAACACTAAGGATGTCACAGTGATCAGATAGAAAACATCTGGCTCCCTGATGATTCAACTGAGCAACTGAACCAATACCAGCCTCTACCTGCCTCCCAAGTTCTTAATCAGAAAAGCTAATGCCTATTGATTTAAGGTACCATTGGCTGGGATTTCTCTTACTTGCAGCCCAAAGAATTCCTAACTGACACACCACGTAGCAGGGATCCCAAGGGGCCTAAAGCAAGAGCTAGAATTGTGGTGTCTGAGTAATGAATGCCACAAGCAGCTTGCAGGCATCAGTTTGCACTTACAGAAGGTTGATGACAGGGGCCTAGGGGCAAGACACAGATGAAAGGGACAGCACGGGGTCTCTTTCCTGAACAGAACCCACGGACTAGGTTTTGTCTATGGAGACAGTGCCAGCAGGCAGGAGTAGTTGAAAATCCAAGGGGTTTTGTGTGAATGGGGCACAAGAAAACTGCTTTAGACCTCTGTTATGAAATACAGCACACACCTGCTCCTTATATCTGTGAGGAGCTCAGTGTGGTTCAGGTCCAGTTGAGATAGGAGAAACTGTAGTACCGTTTGGTCACCAGGAGGGCTTCTATAGATAGCACCCTGGGCAAAGAATGGCCACTGATTGGTTACAGGACATGCTATCCCCAAATGTGGCACCTTGGCATTTAAGAAAACAGCAGAAGCAGGAAAAGAATTTTCACCTTCCCCACTGCCCTTCTCCCGTGAGGCAGGTCACGAAACCTGGGAAGGATTTTCTGACCTTCTCCTGAAGCAGATCATAAAATCCTTATATGAAAGATGCCCTCCCTGCGCCTGTAGTCCCAGCTACTCGGGAGGCTGAAGCAGGAGAATGGCGTAAACCCGGGAGGCGGAGCTTGCCGTGAGCTGAGATCCGGCCATTGCTCTCCAGCCCAGGCAACAGAGCAAGACTCCGTCTCAAAAAAAAAGAAAGAAAGAAAGAAAGATGCCCTCCCTATACCCAGAGGAAAATAATATTTATTTTCTTTTTTTGAGATGGAGTTTCGCTCTTGTTGCCCAGGCTGGGGTGCGTGATCTCAACTCACTGCAACCTCTGCTTCCCAGGTTCAAGCGATCCTCCTGCCTCAGCCTCCCACGTAGCTGGGATTACAGGCATGTGCCACTATGCCTGGCTAATTTTTGTATTTTTAGTAGAGACAGGGTTTCTCCATGTTGGTCAGGCTAGTCTCGAACTCCCAACCTCAGGTGATCCACCTGCCTCGGACTCCCAAAGTGCTGGGATTACAGGCCTGAGCCACTGCACCTGGCCCAAGAACATTCTTACCTATGAGGACACAGGGACACAGAGAAGAACCTAAACAAACAGGCCTCGTTAAATTCCCCCCCCCAGTTTATTACCATTAAGTCATACCACTTTGTCCAATTACGTTCTCCATCACTGTCAACCCTTCATCAAGTCTAGCATAAAAATACGCAAGCTGAACTGTTTCTTTGGAGCTCTTTTTCCTTATGAAGGCTCCCATGCTACATAAAACTTATGGCAAATAAACCTATATGCTTTTCTCTGGGGCCTCAGTCATGAACCTAAGATAGGAAGGAAAGTGTTTCTTCTCCCTCATACCACAATGAGGCACTGCCTTGCGCCCTCAAAATAACTGGACATCAGTAAGAGGGCAGACCTGGAAGATGTGGGTGAGAGATGGCCGCCCAGCAAACAGCAGGGGTGGAATTGCTGAGTCTTGTGGTATATGTGGGTTCATATACCACAATGAAGTAGATACCACCATATAGTTTTTGTAGTAGATACCATCATATAGTTTTTCAAGGTGTTGTTTTTAAATTCATACTGTATAACACCACAGCACATAGTCAGGATATGAGAATTTCAGCTGGACCTCACATGTTCACCAACACTGAGTGTTGTTGATCTTTTTAATTTTAGCCATTGTGGTGGATATGTAGTGTTGTTGCTACATTATGGCTTAAATTTTCATTTCCCTGAAACTATTAACACCTTTCCATATGCATATTAGCCACTTGGATGTCTTCTTTTAGAGGTGCTCAACAAGGATTTTTGCACATTTATCTATTGAGCCATCTTTTTCTTATTGATTGATAGGGTATCTTTATCTACTCTAGATAGGAGACCTTCCTCAGGTAGATGTATTGCCAATATCTTTTTCCTCCTGTCAGACTTGACTTTCAGTCTCTATTGAGTCATTTTTGTGAATGGACATTCTTATTTTTTGTGTAGTAAAACTTATTAATCACCTGTTTTATAGTTATTATTCTTTTGTGTGTGCCCTAGTTAAGAAATAATTTTTCACTTTAATGTTATGAAAGAGCCTGATTATTCAACTAGAAGTTGAATTATTTCAGTTTTCATATTTATATTCGTAATTTTCCTGGAGCTAATTTTTTAAGATATGCTGTAAGACAGGAATCAATATTTTTTTCATACATGTATTTCATTGATTCAAACTATTAGGAAAAGGTCATTTTAAAAAATGCACTGCTATGTTAACTTGGCATAAACCAAATAACTTTATATGACTGGGTCTATTTTTAATACTTTCTTCTGATACTTTGCTTAATATTTCTATTTTACGTGAATACTATGCTCTCTTAATTACTGTAGCATTATAATCTCTCTTAATATTATAAGCCCTCTAATTTTATTTTCTTATTCAAGGAGAACGTAGTTATTATTCTTACATTTTCATACACATTTTTATAATCAACCTGTCACTTTTCACAGAGGGAAAAAAAGCAAAAAACAAAGTATCCTAAATTCTTAATATTTAGATCAGTTGGCTTTATTATAATATTGAATCTCTAATCCATGAACATAGTCTATTCCTTCTTTATTAGACCTTCTGTAATTTCTTTCATAATACTTTCCTGCAGATTTTTCATTAGACTTATGGTGGCATTTGCTATTTGGGGATCCTATTATAAATGGTATGATTTTATTTTCCTTTCAATTGTTGCTCGTATATAGGAATACAATTGATTTTTGTATGTCAACATTGTATTCAGTGACTTTGCTGAATTTACTTAATGATTCTAATAGTTTTGCTATAAATTATTTAGTCTCTTTCTAAGCACACATTTACAGATACTGATAGTATTGTACCCTCCTTTTGACACTTCATAGATTTTTTTTTCTTGCTATACTTTAGGAAAACGTTGAAGAAAAGTTATCCAGGAATCTCGACTCATTTCTAATCTCAAGGGATGGCTTTTGTATTTTACCTTTAAGCATAGTGATTGCAACAGATCTTTTAAACAGATGCTTTTGTCAGATTAAAGAAATGCTATATTCATTTTGATAAGTAAAGATTTTCTCAGAAATGTATATTGAATTTTATTGAATGCTTTATCTACATCTTTTGATATAGCCACATGGTTTTTCTCCTTCATTCTATTAATGTGATAAATTACAATTGCTGTCTTTTGATTATTAAGCCAATCCTGTATCTCTGGAATTAACTCAGATTGGTTGTAATTTGTACCTTTTATAAATCACAGATTTGATTTGCTAATATTTTGAAAAATAATTTAAAATTTATATTCATGAAAGAGATCAGCCTGTAATTTCTGTCTTGTGATTTCCTTGCATTATTTTGAATTATATCTGGCTTTACACATTTTAAAATGTCTCTTGTTTTCCTATTCCTGAAAGAACTGTATAAAATCAGTTATTTATTTATTAAAGTTTGAAAAAATTATTGGTGAAACCATCTGGGCCTGGAGTTGTCTTTAGGGGAAGGTTTTTAATAATGAATTCAATTTTAACAGCTATTGAGCTATTCAAAATTCCTATTTCTCTCTATTAATTTTGATAAGATCTATTTTTATAAATTATGAAATGTATTGGCATGAAGTTATTGAAAATATCTTCTCACTTTTTTAATGTAAGGAGAATCTGGAATAATGTCCCTTTTTTCATCCCTAATGTGATAATTTATGTGTGTTCCCCCCCACTACATACACACACAAATATTAAATACATAGCCTTCCTCGGGGGTAACATATTTTATTAGCCCTTTCAAAAAACAACATTTAATTTTGTTGATTTTCTCTGTTATACATTTGTCGTCTATTTCATTAAATTCCTATTTCTACTATCTTAAAGTTTAATTGTGTTTTATATTCCCAACTTCTTCGTATGAATAGTCACATCATTATTTTCAGCCTTTTTTCTTTTCTAACATGTACATTTGAAGCTATGCACTTCCTTTAAGCACATTTCTTAATAGGCCATATTTTATTATCATTTCATTCATTTTTGTGATTAATTTCTAGCTCAATTTCACTGTAGTCAAAGACTATGATTTTAATAGTTTACAGTTGGTTGATACTACTTTATGGTCCAGCACATAATCAGTTTGGAAAACGTTTCATGTGTACTTAAAAAGAAGGCATGTTCTGTGCTTGTTTGGTGAGTCTCCGCTGTATTATAGTAATTCAAATTGCTAGGCCTGTTGTTCAGGCATTCTATAGCCCTCCTGACTTTTTGATTGTTTGTTTATCATTTACTTATACTGTTAAAACCTTCCACTATGATTCTGGAATTTTAAACACATCATTTTATCATCTTCTGACTTCCATCGGTTCTTTTGAGAAGTTCGCTGTTAGTGTTGCTCCTTTGAAAGTAATATCCCTTTAAAAATCTGATTACTCTTAAGTTTTTTACTGTCTTTCATTTTTAGCAATAATATAGAAGACCATGAGATATCCAGATGTATTTGTCTTATGTTTACCCTACTGGTGTTTATTAGGCTTCTAGAATCTGTGTCTGGATATTGTTTTTCTGTTCAGGGAAACTTTGGATATTATCTCTTCAAAATTTGCTTCTGTTTCATTCTCTTTCTCTCCTTTGCTTCTGTGGTTCTAATGAGAGTCAGAGACTCCAGTTCCACGTATGTTAGGCCTTCCCTGGACACCTCACAGCCTACAACTAGAAAAGTTTCAGGGGCTGCAGCTGCCCCAAGGGAACGCACCGATTGGCATGCTCACAGCCCACCTTACCATGTGCCTCCTTGGGAAGTTCTTTCATAAGGTTTCTATCATGGGCTTCACCCAGGTCAACCCTTTATGTTTCTCCCTAACCACACTCTGGAATGCCTCTTTGTACCAAAGACAGTTCTGCTCTCTCTTGTTTGGGCCCCACAATGCAACCTGCCTTTAAACTTGGGCCCAGAAAGAAGACTCCCTGAGCAACTGGGGAGAACTCTGGGTCTAGGCTTTGTGTTTGTCAGCTTCAGGCTATTTAAGTGGCATACCAGGAAAAAAAAATAGAATTAGTAAGGAGAGCAGAATAATGCAAATTTGGAGTTTAAGAACTGCACGTTTTTCTCCATGGGAGGATAAGGCACTATAATCCCTTTTGGTCCTGAGTAGAGTCTCATCTTGGTCTTTAAATGATGCCAAAATAATTTTATTTTTTTAAAATTCTTGTCTTAACCATCTTCTTTTCCAAACAACAGAAAAGTAAGCAAATTTTACATATTTTGTTTATTGTTCCTTGTGCTCTCCTTGTAATAACCCTGTGATACAGATTCATTATCTCTATTTAGAATGGGAAAAACAGGCTCAAGTAACAGAGGCAGTAAGTGGAATAGGCAGGGTTTGAACTCAGGATTGCCTGTCTCTTTTCAAGTCTGGGCACTTTCAGTGCTGCAAAAATCCCACCTCCTTAGTTCTCTCCCTTTCCTCTCCACTCTCCATTTTTTCTTCCATCAACACATTCAGTAGATCTAATAAAAATCAGGTGACACAGGACAAGCATCACACTGCTGCAAGCTTCCCCACGTAGATCTGACTTGGATTTTAAAAAGATGTCCGTGGAGGGGCACACAAAGAGCTCTAGCTTGTCTCTCTCGTTATCAGGTTTTGATGCTTTTGCTTGAATTTGTGGCAGCTGTGTTGCTGCAGCTCCTCCTCCGATTCTCTCACCCTTTCCCTTCTCAGTGATTCAATACAATTTCTGTGTTTGTGATCTTCAGGGGAGCTGTTCTTTTTTTCATGCAACAATGAACCTTCAGGGAGAGCAAGAGCTAAGACACTTGTTTAATAAAAATGGAGACACTTTTTACAAAGCAAGCAAGAGGAGAGAGGAGTTAGGGTCACAGATGGCCTGAAGAAAGCGAGCTCTGGCCCGGGAGTTGGTTTTTGTGTGTGCTCAGAAGCCGCTGGAAGTGTGTGCTCACGTGCTTGTGTGCATTTTGCTGGCTGCAGTCATGAACATAACCAAAGAAGGGGCTGGGTGGATTTGACAAGGGTGGGCAGAGGAGGAGGGATCCTCAGGTGGAAGGCAGAGACGGGGGCTGTGTCTGTGGCAGAGCTTGTAGCTGTTTGGGAGCATGCTGATTGACACATGATTCCAAGCAGGCCATCACCCATGGGCGCATCATCCTGCCATTCAGCCTTAAGAGACACTGTGCTTATTCATGTGGAAGGCCTGGCTCGGGCTGGCCTCTGCCTCATTGGGCAGGCCGCCACGGCCATCAGCCGTCATCATTCCAGAGGCCTGTCACACGGCCCGACACCCACCACAATTCCCAGGAACTTGAGAAACACGAAGTTGCTTTTCAGCATCTCAGGATCTGTGGAGGAGACCAGCACCTCTTGTCTCCTTCCTGGTGCTCCCTCTGGCCCAGCTGCCCACCCGGGGCCCCTGCACCCCTGACAAAACAGAAAGCCCTTGCCGGCCCCCAGCAGCCAGAGACTGGGATTCTGTTTTCCACTGCAGTTCACTCCTAAGTCAGGTGTGAGGACTGGGGCTGAGGTGAGGCTGGTAATCAGCTCGGCAGCCCTGATTGCATCTTAATAACAAATGCAAAGCACCCAGAGCAGCAATTTGCAGTCATGGGAAAAATCAGCAGGTCCCTGGGATTTGACAGGAAGTAAACACTCTCCAGACTCCAATTTGGGGGAGAAAAAAATATTTGTAAGAGTACCCTGGCACTGCTTAGAGCTGTGAGGGCAAGAAAGTAGAAGAAGAGATTATAGCTAGACTGAGGGAAGGGAGGCTGAGGCCAGAGCCCAGATAACTTCACCCTGCCTCCTCCTTCTCTTTCTCCTCCTCCTCTTCCTCCTTCCCCTCCCCAGTCCCATCCCTCCCCTCTCTGCCTCCCTAAGTGAGAAAGAATATCACATTCTCTTCCTGTTCCTTCTACCAAACACCCACCAGGAACAAACAGAAAAGACCCCCACCAATAAAAACTGGCCAAACAAGCATACTCAAGTCAAAGTATCTCTGGTTGAGGGGTCCCCAGGTAAAGGCGCATTTTTCCCCACCAGTCTTTTCTTACTGTGCACACACCGAGCCAAAGCGGGACTGGAACCTCATCCATAAAATATCCCTGTCCTGCCAGGAGATGTTTCTCCTATAACCTCCTTGAAATGGAAAGGAATACTTATCCCCATTAGAAGGTGGAACGTTTTCACAGTGTCAATTTTCTTCCTCTTTGAGAATGTTCCCCCCACCGAACACACATATTTTTCTTACATGTAATTTGATTTGGATGGTTTCTTGACCTGCATCCAAATCGAGCTGTGGGTAATTATTACTGTCACTATTGTTATTAATACTGATATTTATCATAATCTCACAAATGGCAGGGACAGCCCTTAATCTTGCTATTTAATTTGGTTGAAAGGAAAATGTGAAGCCCTGGCCTCCCTCCCAGTTTATTCTCTTTTACCAACTTCCTACTATGTGAATAATTAGCCCAGTTTCCAGAGATCTCGAGTCAGTATAACTCTGAATTGCATTCAGAGGATAAAGTAGGATGAAAGTGACAAGAGGTCAGATTTCTCTCATTAAAATGAGAAACTATCTGATTGTTAGATGTCTTGTGAGGTAGTAAGCTCCCCATCACTAGAAATATTCAGCTAGAAGCCGAAAGGCTGTCTGTTA
Organism: Rhinopithecus bieti; assembly: GCF_001698545.2. Classification (NCBI taxonomy): domain Eukaryota; kingdom Metazoa; phylum Chordata; class Mammalia; order Primates; family Cercopithecidae; genus Rhinopithecus; species Rhinopithecus bieti. The sequence continues at coordinate 415,191 of NW_016822715.1, read as the reverse complement.
GGTGTCGGGTATGCCGTTTTAGGAAGGGATGAATGAGGACTGTGGTTCTCACATTTTAGTTCTATCAGAATCACCTGGAAGGCTGTTTACTGATTTCTGAGTCCCACCCAGAGTTGCCGATTCAGTCAGTCTGAGGCAGGGCCCGAGAGCTTGCATTTCTTTCTTTTTTTTTGAGATTGGAGTCTCACCCTCTTGCCGAGGCTGGAGTGCAGTGGTGCAATCTCAGTTCACTGCAACCTCTGCCTCCTGGGTTCAAGCGATTCTCCTGCCTCAGCCTCCCAAGTAACTGAGATTACAGGCACCCACCACCACGCCCAACTAGTTTTTTGTATTTTTAGTACAGACAGGGTTTCACCATGTTAGCCAGGCTGGTCTCGAACTCCTGGCCTTGTGATCCACCCACCTCAGCCTCCCAAAGTGCTGGGATTACAGGCATGAGCTTGCATTTCTAACAAGATCTCTGCGGTTGCTGGCCAGAGGGCATGGGTACTTTGAGAGCCACTGAACTAAGGGGAAGGTCAGTGTAGGTCGTTTAAAGCTTTCCTCCTGCTCTAAACTTTTATGATGCCATGTGTGATACTATAATTTTATATTATGATTTTATATATGTGTGTATACACACACACATATTGATTTTCATCTGCAGTTCCTGAATCATAACACCCATAACCCTTATTGCAGTCTTTTGTTATAATGTTGGGGTGTTTTAGACCTCAGAAACAGGCCTCTGGAAATAGAATCTCTCTCTCCGACCTCCTCCTCTCCTCCTTTTACCTGCCCAAGGCAGGACTCTAATCTGACTGTGGATCAAAAAGACCCTCATTCCAGAGAGGGTCTTGCCCCATATCCTAGAGGAAGGAATGCTATGCAGAGACCAAGAAAAGTCTCAACAGACAGGCCTTGCTGGGTTTAGATCATGGGCTTTTTATCCAGTCACATTTCTCCACGGTTGTCAACCATGCCTATGTAACGTCAATCATGCCTGTCGGAAGCCTTCATAAAAAACCAAAAGGACAGTGTTCAGAGAGCGTCTAGATAGCTGAACACGTGGAGGTTCCTGGAGGGTGGCACGCCCAGGGATGACACCTGGAAGCTCCACGCCCCTTCCCCCACACCTCTCCCTATGCTTCTCTTCATTCCTATCCTTTATAATAAAGCGGTAAACACAGGTGTTTCCCTGAGTCCTGTGAGCTGCTCCAGCAAGTTAATCCAATCCTAAGAGGGGGCTATGGGAACCCCAACTTGAAGAGAGTAGATCAGAAGTTCCGGAGGCCTGCTCACGTCACAGGTGTGTGAAGTAGGGGCAGTCTTGGGGACTGAGTGAGCCCTCCATCTGTGGAATCTGACACTGTTTCCAGGTAGGGAGTGCTGGAATTGAATTAGAGGACACCCAGCTGGTGTCTGCTGTCGGTGCGGGGAGAAAACCCACACATTTGGTTACAGAAGCCTTCTTCTGTGTTGATCGTTGGGGTGTGAGAGCAGAGGGAAAATGTTCTGAGACAGGTTTTCCCCAAATACCATCAAGTGAGAATTATTTAAGAAGTGACCGAGAGTAATTGGCTCAGGTTGAAGGGATAAGATGTGGCAGTTCTCTCACTAACTTCATATAGGCATTTACCAGAAGGACAACTTTTGTTTTCTTCTCTGAGCACTGTCCTGTCTCCATAGATCTATCCCATACATGCTTCTAAGCCTGCTTTTCCTTCCTGTTGTCTCATTTAGCGGGAGTCCTCCCACTGTTTCATTCAGTTCGGGAGGGAAACCACACGTACTCAGACAGATAAGCCCTTAGTTTTTACTCTCCCTGTAAAATCTGTACATGTTCTGGCTCCGATGCCTTAAAACAAAAATAAAACAACACATAAGTCCTTTTCCCTGACACACGGTGAACACAACACGGTAACACCACCTTATCTGGTGATCTCTGTTACAAAGTTTCATTTGGGACTGTGAAGTCACCTAGAACAATGTTTAGTGCACACTGTATAGGAATCCCATGGGCAGCTGTAGCGGGGAATACGGAAGAGAAGCAGTCCCAGTCATGCCTTGTAAGACATGATCTTGCATGTGGGCTTCAGGACTACAGAGCAGCTTCCATGCACGTTATCATACATGATGCCCAAAACACCATGATACACAAAACAGGTATCATTAACTGCATCTTATTGATAAGAAAGGTAACACTTGGAGAGTTTCTACATTGCCAAAAGGTCACAACAAACACTGTAGAAGAAAAATTCAGGTTTTCTGACCGTTGGAGCGATCTTTTCATCTACCTCACCAAGTTGCTCTTGGAAATAAAGCAGTGGAGTGGCAGGACAGGGATGATAGCGCCCAAATGAGAATTTTTGCAGCACTAGGTAGGGACAGAGTCTGGACAACCACCAGCTCCCACCTCCTTCTCCCCAGTCTATCTGGGAAACTTCCCTCCCTCATCTGCCCATCCATCTATTATAGATAGCCATCCATCCGTCTCATTTTAAAGATGAAGAAACAGGCCCAGAGAGGTCAAATGTCTTGCCCAGGATCACACACCTGCTTAATAGCAGAGTCAGGACTAAAACTAACCTGAACTCAATCTTTTTTTTTTTTTTTTTTTTGAGATGGAGTCTTTCTCTGTTGCCCAGGCTGGAGTGTAGTGGCATAATATCAACTCACTGCAACCTCCGCCTCCCGGGTTGAAGTGATTCTCCTGCCTCAGCCTCCTGAGTAGCTGGGATTACAGGCAGCCACCACCACGCCCAGCTAATTTTTGTATTTTTAGTAGAGATGGGGTTTCATCATGTTGGCCAGGCTAGCCTCGAACTCCTGACCTCAGGTAACCCACAGCCTCGGCCTCCCAAAGTGCTGGGATTGCAGGCATGAGCCACTGCACCCGGCCAAACTCAAGTCTTCTGATGCTCAATACTGACTATATACTGGGTCACTTTTCATGAGAATGGCAGTATGATCTTTGGGCAAATTTGCTAATGTACGTTTTCCGTTACCTGTGTCCTTCCCCTTTATTCTAGAAGTAGCTCAATATGTCATGCTTATCGCCTGAGTGAAGGAGGAAGAAGAAAATAATAAAATCACCTGAGAGGGTACGTGGGGTGTTACATTTAAGTTTAGCTTAAAGCTGCCTCCTTACATATTTTAAGTTCAGCCTAAAGGTTTCTTCATGCACAGTGAACTGTAACCTACCTGAATGTGTAAACAGACTATAACCTACTCTCATGCCAATCACTGAGTTTCTCGGCCAATCACAGGTGGCCAAATGCTCAAACCCTTTTCAAATAAGGCGCACACCAAGATGTAACCAATCCAGCTGTTTATGTATCTCACTTCCATTTTCTGTACATCACTTTCCTTTCACTTTCTACAAGTCTTTTTCAACGAGGCCTAGAGCCTCTCTGAACCTGTTGTGGTTTGGGGGCTGCCTAATTCACAAATCATTCGTTGCTCAATTAAAATTTGTTAAACTTAATTTGTCCAACGTTTTTCTTTTAACAGGAGTGCCAGGTAAATATTTTTGCAGGGGACAGGGAACTGTCCATATAGACAGTTTGGGTCACCTCAAATCAGCATGTCTGCAGCAGCAGTATGGCAGTCCTATCTCATAGAATTCTGAGAAATAAATTCTGCTTCATCCAGTGGGAGGAATCTGCTTACAGGTAACACTTCTAGAACCAAAGCCCAGCACTGGGGCCTTGGACAACCCTATAGGTGCGAGGTCTGGGCCCTTCAAGTGTATGATAGACCCCTGCAGTAAAGAGTCAGACAGGGCTGGGCGCGGTGGCTCATGCCTATAATCCCAGCACTTTGGGAGGCTGAGGCAGGCAGATTGCCTGAGCACAGGAGTTCGAGACCAGCCTGGGCAACATGGTGAAACCCTGTCTCTACTAAAATACAAAAATTAGCCGGGCATGGCGGTGTGTGCTTGTAGTCTCAGCTACTTGGGAGGCTGAGGCAGGAGAATTGCTTTAACCCAAGAGGCAGAGGTTGCAGTGAGCCGAGATTGTGCCATTGTACTCCAGCCTGGGCAACAGAGGGAGACTTTGTTTCCAAAAAAAAAAAAAAAAAAAACAGAATCAGATATTGCCCCCCGCAAAAAAACCAGAATCAGATATTGCCCCCCCCCCAAAAAAAACCAGAATCAGATATTGCCCCAAAAAGGAAAAATGAATATGGGGCCTATGGATGCTTCAAGAACCGGAAGAAGACTTAGAAATGTTCAGAGAAAATACTTCAAAGTGTAGGGTCTCCGGAGGGTTAGGGCCTGGTGCGGGAGTCCTGTTTATTCAGCCCTAGGGGCAATACTGCTCCAGATCAAAGAAGGGGAAGAAAGTCAATATGATCTTGGGGACTCAAAGCATAAAATGTATATGATGATATAAATGTAAGGTTTCCCCACCCTGGGACTGGATAGATTCCCTGGGTCTGAAAGTGAGGGAGAGGAGCATGGGAGGGAAGGGAAGGGAGGGAAGACTGAGATGCTCCTGGCTCCTGAGTTTTGTAGGAAAGAGAAGAAGGAACAATACCCTGCGTGCAGAGAGGATCACCCTCCTGGACCTAGGGAAAGCCTTGAGGGATAGTAAGTCCCACCCACTCCCTACCTGTTTTCACCATGCCTGGCAAGGTCAGGTGCAGAGGAAATGTCATGAGGTGAGTCTGGGGGGCAGGCTGGAGGCAGCCTCTCAGAAGCTCTCTCCCCTAGGGTGTGCTGGGCCAGTGATATGTTTTTTATGCTCCCAAGAGGGTGCAGGCGTGGCAGAGAGAAAGAGAGAGGAGAGAGGCAGACAGAACCCTAAGAAGTAGTCAGCAACAAAGGCATCCTGGCAGAGAGCTGGGTGAGGAAGAAGGACCTCTCTGCAGAGGCCAGGACAGAGCCGTGACGGCACCCAGGTTCAGATTACCCTGCTCTCCTCCTCCCCACACCCTCTACATTTCAGTACTATCTACCTCCTGGGGTGCAGATGTCACTTTGAAGAAAGAGAGGAGGATCCTTGTCTGACTAGATTTTCATCATTTGGCTAAACAGGGGCTCAAAATAGAAATTAAATAGTTACCAAAAACAAAAAAGAAATTTTAAAAAACCTCTACTTTTTGCACATCTCAAATTTTGATGTAGCATTATACCTACCACGAGAGGCTCAGTGAAAAGCAGCAGCTAAAATCCTGGAGTGTGTGGATGGATAAGAGCCCCAGGGAGCCGTTTTGTCCCTGAGACACGAGCGATGGCTGGGCAGAAGAAAACGGACTCTGGGAATTCTTGGGTGTTTCATGTGTATCTTGAGACTCTGGATCCTGGTCTCTTGCATCTCTTAGGGGCCTGTGATGTTGAAAGGCCAAAGAGAAGGTGTTGTATCGAGCTCTCTCTCCTGTCCTCTCACTCTCACCCAGCCTCCTACAAAAGGATATGAAAAGCATGTAAGAATGCGTAGCAGCATCTTTGCTGCAGGGATTTGGTCTTAAAGGCTGTGGGGTCAGTGGCTTAGCTCCAGCCCGAACAAGGTATCAACAGGAAGTCAAGGTCCAGGAACGATGGGCCCCCAGCCTCTCCTCACAGGAGCCCTTCTCCCAGTCCCCGGACAGGCAGGTTGGAGGGAAACCAGGAAGAGCAGAGGGACTCTCTTGGAGCAACTGCTGAAGTCACCTCATCGCCTGACATAAACCATGTCACCTTCTGTTGTTTTCAGCAGCAAGGACATTCTTGTTTTCTCACAAAAGAGCCTCGGTCACCTGAGGACATTTCTTGCAGCGATCCAGCGGGCTTTTGTCTTCGCGTCACCTGATTCTCCGTGTTCCCTTCAGGAACGATGCCATCTTTTCCACAGTAGCAAATACACTGAAACTGAACTAGTTAGGAGGATTTAAAAAAGATCCTTGTAATCTGTGAACTAATGCCTTGATCTTTTGTCCTCTTTCAGAAAGAAAGAGATCAACTAATAGCTCAACAGGGTTTAACCTGGGCTTACTGAGAAGAATCAAATTTTTTTTTAAAGAAAATAAAATTGTAATATGAGCCAGTCAGACATGTGAATATTCATCTGCATATGGAAAGTGTGACTCCAAAGAACGGTTTGGGGAAAGAACATCACGATACAAGAATAATCAATATCAGATCCCCTATTCATTGCATACGTGTATGGTATATGTGCATGTGTATGTATATGTATATGTATATGATTGATATGGTTTCAGCCTGTGTCCCCACCCAAATCTCATGTTCAGTGTCGGAGGTAGGCCTGATGGGAAGTGATTGGATCATGGGGGTGATTTCTCAGGGTTTAACACCATCCCCCCTTAGTACTGTATGGAGAGTGAGTTCTCACGAAATCTGGTTGTTTAAAATTGCGTGGCACTTCCTTCTTCCTTTTCCTCCTGCTCCAACCATGTAAGATGTGCCTGCTCCTTCTTTGCCTTCTGCCATGACTGGAAGCTTCCTGAGGCCTCCCTCAGGGAGTTACTATGCTTCCTGTACAACCTGTGGAACCACGAGCCAATTAAACCTCTTATCTTTATGAATTACCCAGTCTCAGGTATTTCTTTATAGCGGTGTGAAAACGGACTAATACAATGGTATATAAATATGCATATGGTATACAGAGAGGCATAGCAAGTCCTATATCAAGTCACTTATAATCACTTATTAAGTTGTTATCAATGCTGCCCCCAATGCCTGGCATCATCCTAGGTACAGTGGGAGATACATAAAAAGAATATATAAGCTCTCTTGACCCTCACAGAAATAACTAATTTGGGACTCAAGATTTCATTAGAGGCAACAATCGGAGAATAATACAAAAAATTCTTATAATTGGTAAATACAATAAGAACAACTGCTGACATGTGTTAAGTGCTTACTAAGTACCAGCCCCTTGGGTATGTTATCTCATTAAATCCTTAGGAAAACAGGTAAGTACTGTTATGACAGTAATTTTATAGAACTAGAGGTTGAGAGGTTTGAACTGGGCCAAGGTCATGTAGTGAGTACAGCAGGACATGAAGTCAGATCTGCTGGACTTCAGGCTACTTAAGCGCTCCCCAGCTCCTCACGTGTGTCAATAAGAGGAACAGAGAGTAAGTGCTGGGGTCATTCAGAGAAGCCAGAATACGGAGCTCCAGAACACTCAGAGAAGGCTGTAGAAGAATGGTATACTGTATTATACCACGGATGGTCTGGCTGGAACTGGGACCAAGTAAAGAGAAGACTCTGGCAGCTGGCTCCGGTCTTGGTGACGTGGGGGAGTTGTGAGTTCTGAGCAACTTCGGTTCTACTCTCAGATCTGTCTGATGGATACCCAGAAAGGTAAGTGACTTTTGCATTGTCACACATACCCCTGAGCTGTGAAATGTGGTAACTCAACCAGATGCTCTCCAAATCTTGTCTTGGGGACAGGGGTCAGAGAAGGACACAGTATAGCTCAGGATGCAACTCAGACCATCCTGGAAGCTTGTCTCCTTGGTAGAAGCCTCTTTGATTGGCTATATTTGTGCCCCTTGAGTATCAGATTGGCACAACCTCAACTAGCACAGACCCTGACACCCAACACCCACTTGAGATGGATGCTAAGTTTTCATGCTTTTTCCATTGGAGGCTTAAGCTTTCTTGAAGTAACCCAGATCTAAATGATATGTAAAATAAATGAAAGTGTTGCTTCCCCTCTGTGTGAAACCAGAACCTGAGAACCTGGTCCTGCTTAGGGAGGTAAAGTAGAGGTGAGACTGGGAGCTTAAATTGGGAGTGAGAGGTGAAAATAATCTTCTGGAAGGGTAAGAGATGCAAACCCAGGGACCAAATTCTCTTTCTTTATCACAGACCAACTCATTCATTTAGCAGAAAAAATTTCTAAGGGAATGTTTCTGGAGACTTTCAGACAGATTTCTAAATAAAATGCCCAAATCCTCTAGAATACTATGTAACTACTAAGGAGAAGCCTCATTTTATTCTTCGTCTCATCAACAGACACCATGTGGACAGTCTGTAGCATTTTGTCATCTATCTCCCAATTACTCCAGGAGCCAGGCATTGTGTTCCTCATTTACTGGTGAAAACCCGAGGCGACAAGAAGCTCCATAATTTGCCCAAAGTCAAATGGTTGAAGAATGCTGGAACCAGGATTCTAACCCACATCTGCTTGAACCCAGGGCCTCAGCTCTTCACTGGCTCTGTCATTTGCTTTGATGGCAATGTAACTGCCAAGCGACTTTGCTCCCTCTATGCATAATGAGAGGTGTCCATAACGAAAGGAGACTGGTGTACACAAGTGACTCCTCTGCATAATAGGGCACACAACTGTTCACACAATTGAGTGTTTGTTCTTAAGAATTTCTTCTTCAAGTCAAAAGACCACCACCAGCAGCAACCACCAAAATGCATTATGAAAGATTTAAGCAGGACTTAGGGAGTTTAGAGGCCATTACTATTCTTTTTTTTTTTTTTAATTTTTTTTAATTATACATTAAGTTCTAGGGTACATGTGCATAACGTGCAGGTTTGTTACATATGTATACTTGTGCCATGTTGGTGTGCTGCACCCATCAACTCGTCAGCACCCATCAATTCATCATTTATATCAGGTATAACTCCCAATGCAATCCCCCCCGCACCATGATAGGCCCCGGTGTGTGATGTTCCCCTTCCCGAGTCCAAGTGATCTCATTGTTCAATTCCCACCTATGAGTGAGAACATGCGGTGTTTATAGTGAAAGGTACAGACCTTACGTGTATAATTCAATGAGTCTGGGCAATCCTATACAATACACCTATGTAATTACCACCCAGTCAAGATAAAAAAATAGTGCCATCTCCCCAGAAATTTCCCTTTTCCCTCTTTCTAGTCAATTCCTCTCTACAGGCAATCACTACTCTATCACCATGGACTAGTTTGCCTATTATAGAATTCTGTATAATTGCAGTCATACAATGTGGAGTCCCTTGTGTCTTGGTTTTTAGGCTCAGCATATTTTTGAAATTCATCTATGTTCTTGAAAGTATCTGTCATTCTTTCTTTGATTTACTGAGTAGCATTCCAACATGTGAGTAGACCATAATTTGTTCAGACATTCTATTGTTGATGGGCATTTGAGTTGTATCCAACTTGGGCTATCATGAGTAAAGCTAACATCTTATTCTTACATCTCTATGTGTCTTTTTACAGTTAAGTGTTTTCATTTTTCATGAGTTAATATCTAGTAGTGGAATGCTGAATCACTGGGGAAGAATATGTTTCACTTAAATGCTTACTCTCTGCAAAAGAGTTTTCCAAAGTGATATTACAATGTGAATTTCAGTTGCTCCATATTCTTGCTCACATTCAATGTTGTTAGTTTTTAATTTTAGCCCTTCTCATGAAATGGTATCTCCTTGTGGTTTCACTTTGGATTCCTCTAATGGTTAATGATGTCCCCTTTTCCTGTGTGTGATTGTCATTTCTGTATCTTCTTTAGTGGATGTCCTTTCAAATCTTTTGTACATTTTTTAGAAAGAGTTGTTCATTTTTTATTTTTATTTTTGAGAGTTTGTTGTATGTTCTGGATAAGTCTTTTATCATATGTGATTTACAAATATTGGATTTAAGTATGTGGCTTGGGGAACTGTGTTTTGCAAGAGCAGAACTTTTAATTTTGATGAAACCAAATTTGTCAGTTTTTTCTTTTATGGATTAGACTTTGGTTGCTATAACTAAAAATATCTTTTCCCAAACCAAAGTCATAAAGATTTCATTTTCTGGTTTTCTTCCCAAAGTTTGGTAGTTCGAAGTTTTGCATTTAGGCCTATGATCCATTTTAGGCAGATTTTTGTTTATAGTGTGAAGTATAGATCAAAGTTAATTTTTTTGCATATGAATATTCAATTATTCTAGTGCCTTTTGTTGAAAAAAAATAAACTCTTCTATCTCCACTTAATTTGCTTGGCACTTTTGCAAAAAATCAATTGACCATATATGTTTGAGTCTATTTCTGGATTCTTTTCTATTCCAATGATCTACTTGTTCATTTTGATGCCAATATAGTAATTACTGTAGTTTCAAAAAATCTTGAAGTCAGATAGTATTAAGTTTTTTAACTTTGTTTCTTCTTCAAAGTTGTTTGGGCTACTCTAGCTCATTTGTATTTGTATATGAAGTTTAGATCCAGTTTGTCAATTTGTATTAAAAAAAAAAAAACCCAGGATTTTGACTTGGAATGGCCTGAATCTATTTGTGGATTTTTTTTTTGAAGGGGGACGTGGACAGAGTCTTGCTCAGTCCCTGAGGCTGCAGTGCATTAGCACAATCATAGCTCACTGGAGCCTTGACTTCCTGGGCTCAAGCAATCCTCCCACCTCAGCCTCCCAAGTAGCTGGAAATATAGGCACATGCCACCATGCTCAGCTAACTCTTCAAAATTTTTTGCAGAGACAGGATCTCACTATGTTGCCCAGACTGATCTTGAACTCCTGGGCTCAAGCAGTCCTCCTGCCTCGGCCTCCCAAAGTGCTGGGATGATAGGTGTGAGCCACCATGCCCAGCTATATTTGTGAAGAACTGATATCTTAACAATATTGAGCCTTGAATCAAGAAAGTAAGTCAATTAACATGGTACGTCTTTCTTAATTTAAACTTTAAAAAATTTCTCCTAGAATTTTCATAATTTTGTTCAGTTTATTCCTAAGTAGTTTATGTGCTGATGCTATTGTTTTATTTCATTTTCAGATTTTTTGCTATTAGCATATACAAATTGACTTTTATTTATTGTATCTATATCCTATCAATTTGATAAATTCATTTGTTATTTCTAACAGTTATTTTCTACATATACAATCATGTTATTTGTAACTAAAGACAGTTTTATTTCTTCCTTTCAAATTTTTATGTTGTTTGTTTATTAGGGGTTTTTTGTTTCTTTTTTTTTTTCTTTATGATAATGGCCATGCTCCCAGCACAATGTTGAATAGATGTGATTAAAGCAGATGTTTTTGTCCTGTTTCTTATCTTATATGTAATGCCTTCAACAGTTCTTCAGTAAGTATGCTAGCTGTAGGGTTTTTGCTTTGCACTTTCTCAGATTTACAAGTTCTCTTCACTCTTATTTTGCTAAGAGTTTTTATCTTTAAATGGTTGTTGAATTTTGTCAGGTGCTCTTCTGTCATCTCTTTCCCTATTTTTATCTGTGTTTAAACTGAGGTTTCAAATGTTTCTGCCAGCCATCACGCATGCCCTAGCAGGTGTGGTCTTCCAGGCAACTTTGTTGACTCTGTCTCAGCACAAAGCTGGATCTACATGGTGTGACTGAAATCTCGTAGTTGCTGTTTTAACTCAAATACTGTTCATTATGGGAATGTTCTTAATTTTGAGCCAAATTATTTTATAATTACATATTTGACTATTAGAAACAGTTACTGCAGACTTCCTTTCACGTGCCACATTTCTTGAGACTAATGTTGCTAGAAGCCTTGGAACTGGGCTTGTTTATCAGAATCAATTCACAATCGGAAGGAAAACATGCAGAAGTATGGAATAGGCTCCCCACTTTCTTGGCCATGAGCCAAAAAAATTAGAAAGGAAATGAAACTTTGAGGTGTGTCAAGCGGAGTGCTGTGCGTCACAGCCAAGTACTGTGTTACCTGTGGGTCAACCAGACCAAACTACATATGCTAGTGGACAGTTTGGAGAGAAAGTTACATCCCTGCCAGCCTAGATTTGGCAATGAAGAAGAACTACCTCATTCCCAAAGATTGCCAAACCTTCTTATACTAGTCCCTTAAAAAGTTTTAATTCAGTCTCAAAAGAAGGTATTCACAATATCATTAGATATGACAATTTAAATGTCTGAAGCCAAGCCTAATCCAGATGAGGAGTTATTTTGTTCTCTCTGTGGCTTCATACTTTATACCTATTTCTTCTTCTCTTCGTTTTCTTTACTTTCAACCGTCTATGCCAACTAAACATACCAAGTATCTAGACACTAACTTTTATTGAAGACTACAACAGAATATATGTTCACACTCGGCTTGTCTTTCATAGTCAATTTGGGAACATTTGTATGACACTCCAAAATCTCAAAATTTCTAGGACAAGCATTCCTTTGAAATTATTTTCAGGGCCAAGTCACCCATGGAAACCGGCTTTGTTACTTTAGGCCTGAGTTTTTTATCCAGTGAGAAAACCCGGCAAAACTAAAGGGATCTGGGGTCAAATAATTTTAGAAAAGGTAGCATACTATGACATCCTCCTGGAAATTCACAAGACACATTTGCATATTAAAAACTCTTCACTAGACAATTTAACCTAGTGTTGCCCTCAATTTTTTGGACCTTGGAAACTATTGGTTCAGTTTGGTTTGGTTTGGCTAACAAATACCTTTTAACCATCATTCCACAGAACATATTTGGACACTGCTTTGCAATGCGGCTTATATGTTCACCCAGCCTTAGACATACTCAGCGCTGCATCCTGCAAAAGGGAAGCAAACACCCCTCAAGGCAATAGTCGTTTTTTGATAATCAAAATCATCTTTCAAAACCCTTCAATCTGGCCCTGACTTCATGGCTGCCTGGATAGCAGAGTACCATTTGAGAAAGGGTTCCATTTAGATCTGTGACGTGGCTTGAGAGTTGAAGGGAGTTAAGAGTGGAAGGAGGGTGAATGTCTTGCAATAGAAAACACAGATGAAGTGAAAGTGGAGGTGGAGGAAGGATAAAGGGGAAGAATGTGGAGAGACACAAGAGAACATGGGCTCTAGAGAAAATATGCTCCTTGCAGGAGTCTGTGCAGTCTCTTGTGTGGTTCACTCCTGAGGGCTGAGGCAAGAGTTCATTGGCAATGGAGCCAACTGCCTTTATGAAGAGACTTAATGTTACTTAACTCTCACTGCAGCCTGTTTGAATCATTCCTACAACCATGGGCAATGAAGTCCTATTTCTTCTTTTACCTTTCCTGCCATCTTTTCTTTTGGAGTCTTGAGGTGGTTTCAGTGGGTTTTATAATTAAGGCCACTTACTTTCTTTAGTACAAAACTTTCTTTCATTTTTTTGTTTTGTTTTGTTTTTTGGAGATGGAGTCTCACCCTGTCGCCCACGCTGGAGTGCAATGGTGACATCTCAGCTCACTGCAACCTCTGCCTCCTGGGTTCAAGTGATTCTCCTGATTCAGCCTCCTGAGTAGCTGGGATTACAGGCACGTGCCACCACGCCTGGCTAAGTTTTTGTATCTTTAGTAGAGAAGGGGTTTCACCATGTTGGTCAGGCTGGTCTCGAACTCCTGACCTCATGATCCATCAGCCTTGGCCTCTCAAAGTACTGGGACTACAGGCACGAGCCACTGCGCCCGGCCAGTACAAAACTTTTTGATTCCATTTGAGAATGTTGAGTTTTTTCCTGTACTCAGAGTGTTTCCTCTGTAGGGGAGACCCATGAGTTGAAGGGCTAACCTAGTGCTGTCTAAGAAAACACAGAGCAATGAGGGAATGTTCTATGTCTGAACTATCCAATGGGATGCCCAGTAGCCACAATGGCCATTGAGCACTCGAAATGTGGCTCATGTGACTGAGAAACTGAATTTTCAATATAAGCAAATTTAAAGTTAAATACCTACATGAGGCTACTGGCTACTATATTGGAGAGCAGGTCTAGGAGCTAGATTCCTGAGAAAGGAAGTCATCATTATCTTATAGCCTTGGGATGCCTATATCACAAACTGAGGACTGGAAACTCTGATAAGCCTATTAATATTTCCCTTAGTTTTAGACTGACTTGTGTATGCCATAGTAAGTCTTATCTGAAAATATATAGTTTTCTGCAGCATCCCTGGCTTTGTATACACAGGGGCTATTTCTCCTAATTCTTTGACTTTTAAAATGTCCAGGAAGCTATATATATATGTAAAGTAAGTGCAGTTAAAGAAAAGGTCTGGAGTCAGACAGACCTGGGTCCTAATCCTCATTCTGCTACTTATAGTTTTGAATGATCCTCTTTTTAGAGGATCAACCACCATTACCCACTTTTCATCTGCAGGATTGCAGCAGGAATTGCCCTGTTTCTATCATGTGGCCTTCCTGCCCTCTCTCCCAGGCATGGTTGACTCTTGAGAGGACAGGCATCCCAACTTGTCCTCTCCCTGGGAAATTGGAAAGAGACAGAGAGAGAGAAATGAGATACTGCAGTGACTGAATCTATAACACTAACATCACGCCCTGTTGGTGCCCTTGTTTTCAACATATGAACCACAAAATTCAAGGGAGCCAGTCTGCAAAAGAGAGAAAAATTATACAGAGAGGCAGGATGGGGTGAATAAGAGATGGAAGAAAGGCAGTGAAAGAGACTTAACCTCTCCCTGGTGGACATTATAGCCCTCACCAATATGTGTTCTGGGAAGATACTGTCTCCCAGCCGGTTGCATTTAAGCAAGGCCATCTGACTCGAAGGAACATATGCCACTCCTGGCCTGAGGCAGCGAAAGTCCCTTGCAAGATTCTCCAGTCTCTCACTTCCCCTGCTGAGGCAAATTTACAAGCTTTGAGTTGAGATGACAGATCCAGTGGTGCTATAACAGCTTGGGCCTCTGAATCACCACGCAAAGGACAGTTGTCCCCAGAGAACCTCTAACATTGTTGCCTTAAGCCACTGAGATTTTGAGATTGATGTGTTAATGTAACTTGGTTTATTCTGGTTCACATTCTCTCTGAGCTTTAGTTCCCTCATCTGTAAAATGGGGGTAGACATTTCTGATAAGGCTGTTGTCATGAATGCATAAGATAATGTCTGTTACATGCCTTCCATAGTACCTGTCACAGAGACAGTTGATGAAGAACTATCATTTCTTTATTATTGGTTTTCTTTTTTTATATAACTTTTATTTTAGGTTTGGGGGTACATGTGAAAGTTGGTTACGTCGGTAAACATGTGCCATGGGGGTTTGTTGTACATATTATTTCATCACCTGGGAATTAATCCCAGTATACAATATAGTTATCTTTTCTGCTCCTCTCCCTCCTCCCACCCGCCACCCTCAAGTAGACTCCAGTGTCTGTTATTTCCTTCTTTGTGTTCATAAGTTCTTATCATTTCACTCCCACTTATAAGTGAGAACATGTGGTATTTGGTTTTCTGTTTCTGCATTAGTTTGCTAAGGATAATGGCCTCCAGCTCCATCCATGTTTCCACAAAAGACATTATCTTGTCCTTTTTTTGTGGCTGTATAGTATTCCATGGTGTGTATATACCCCGTTTTCTTTATCTAATTTGTCATTGATGGACATTTAGGTTGATTCCATGTCTTTGCCATTGTGAATAGTGCTGCAATGGACATTAGCATGCATGTGTCTTTATGGTAGAATGATTTATATTCATCTGAGTATAGACTGTTGGTGGGAGTGTAAATAATTCAACCATGGTGGAAAGCAGTATGGAAGTTCTCAGAGAGCTAAAAGCTGAATTACCATTCAACTTAGCAATCTCATCATTTCTTTGCTCTTAAGCCGTTGTGATCTCTAAGTCTATTTTGTTCTTTCACAGTCTACGTCTACCAGACACTTTAGTCAGTATGATACAATCAGAGCAAATCCAACATCAGCTGAAATATGTTCTCATCAGCCTGAGGAATTCACACCAACCTCAACAGGGACCTACTGTGGGCCACGAATGAACTGTCTTTGTTGGGGTGGCATGAGGAGGTGAGTGGGGAGTAGGGCCTGAGACTTCCTCCTTGTTGCTGCTGGCAGATGGGCGGTTACTTACAAGCCAGCCCTCAAGAGAAAGAAATTAGTTTTGCCACCTGGTGCTTCAGAAAAACAGAAAGGACAAATAAGGCTCCTGTAAATTCTCTGCTAGAAACACAAAAGGCAGGCATTCTAGATCCTCCCCACATGAACACTCCCTCCCCTCAGGCTGACCTGGGCCTCCATTTTTGCTTAACTTCACATCTGTGGAAATTTGGAGTGTTCGTGTGTGTGTGTGTGTGTGTGTGTGTGCAGAAGTTCATGTTAAGGACACAGCAAAGGGAATCCATTGACATTCTTTTCTGGAGTTCTGCATGGTGCTGAATGTACTTGGTATTTATGATTGGAAAGAAGATCTACTGCCATGGTGACAACCTTGCTCTCCAAATTGGCATGTTCAACCAGTCAAGGAGGACACATTTATGAGGTATGAGTCTGAAGATGAAAATGAGGTCAGTTTGGCTTTACAACCTGTCAAAATGATCTGTTATTCTATAGTCATCAGATGGGGACCCAACAGAGAATCATTCTTGACAGCCTGGTTGAGAGGCTTATCTTTCTTTCTGAAGTGGTTGTAGTCAGTGTTTCTACCAGGAACTAGAGGCTCCTGTGTGTAGTAGGTTCCTTGCATAGACTATGCCAACTTTTAGCCTTCACCCAAGCAGCAAGGCAGGACTGCAGGAGGACTGGTCAACCCTTCAGAAGAAGTGAAGCAGTTCTGGCTGGAAAGGAGGTGCTCTATCTTGCAAAGGGTGTCCAGCCTCTGCTTGAGCCCATGTGTGCCCCTCACATGTGCTGGATGCTGCCATGGGACAGGCAGGAATGGATGAAGAGAATTAGAATTGATGAAGATCATCTTTACCTTCAGTCATTCCTAGTCATCTCCAAGATCTAATCTACTGAATGGCCATTTCCACTGTTACCTTCTTACCATTGGCTATTTCGCTGGATAAGGAAGAATTTGAACTTTATGGAAATTTTCAAGTCATGATCCCCAAAGCTGAGAGTCCAGGACCAGAACGGTGCTTGTGCTATCCCTAACCCTTCTCAAAAGGAGGCCAGGACCCTGAATGTCTTTAAGATTGAACTGAAACAAAACTACAAAGAGAATTTTTGTGTGTCTGTTTGTGGTTAGGATGGTCAGAGGCTGCATTTCCTTCCACCTGTGCTTACAAAGGGCATCCTGTTTCTTTCTCAAGGCGTATTTCATTTGTTGGTGAGAGGCGTTTGTTGATATTAAGGGTAGCCTATAAAATTAAGTGAATGGCTGGTTCCTTAGTTTCTAGCACATTGGTTCTTTATATACAGTGCAGTTATTCAGGGAGTTTATTTGGTTATTTGTTTTCTTCTTTATCTCAAGGGGCATTTGAATGAGGTTGGCTCTCAGTTATTCAGGTTATCGAGTTTGCTCACTGGCAGCTGAGTTGGGACTGGAGTAGAAAGGAGATGGAAGGAGGCAGGTACAGGCGATGCTGTTACAAAGCAGAGGGCTTATTCAGCCCAGTGGTCAGGACATGAAGAGGACAGATAAAGGACCAGGAGGTGGTGCCAGGACCTGTTGATAGATTTCATATGAAACCCCCAAGGACAGGAAAAGGATAACCTCATGGTAGCACAGTCTAGAGTAGTCTTCACATGACTGTAATGGAATATGCAATCCACATATGTAATTATGAGCTTTCTGGTACCCCCTATTTAAAAGGTAAAAGAAAGAACTAAAATTATATCAATAATATATTTTATTTAACACAATATATCCAAAATATCATCATTTAATGTAATATTTTACATTATTTTTCTCATATTAAGTTTTCCAAATCTGGGGTATATTTTCTTCTTATAGCATACCACCATGCAGACTAGCCACATTCCAAGTGCTCAAAAGCCACACGTGGCTGGTAGCCCCCACAATGGACAGCACGGGCCAAGCAGATAAGGAGAATGTAATGAGAGATAAGTGGGAAAGGATCGTTTGTGCAGAGAGGCGTGTTGATAAGCTTTTTCCATGTTATGTTTGGCATTTTGGTGGGATATCCAAGATGAGATGACCTGAAGGACATTAGAGATATAAGGCTGGTGGTAGAGAAGGGAGAGATGAAGAAGATTGATTGGGCAAGGCAAGTTTGAGTTAATAGAAAGCCTTGGTTACTATATTCTGAAAAACTTGTGGTGTGAACTTCTGTATTGACAGACGCTCTAATATGAAGAAAGGGATGGTCTCCATAGCAAGCAGGCATCCCCTGAAGCTTTTGAAACTTCAAGTATTTGGGAATGCTATTGCCTATACTTTCTCTGTCAACCTCCAAGTCATTCCTCAGTATACATTAAGGACTCAGCTACGAGTTCTTTGTGTATGAACCATCTGACACTAGCTTTTAAGTTCCTGACCTCTCATGACCATTAACAGTCCTCTATATTCTTCTGTACCCATCATTTCCATGTCTTCTTGGAGTAAATTAACATCACGGTACTTTTCTGCCTTGCAGACATTGATTCCTTTATTTGCAAGTGATGCATACACACACACACACACGCACGCACGCACACATGCACACAGAGAGAAAAACAGTTTCCCAATACTTTTTTTCGAAGGTAGAAATGCTTTTATCTACTATTATAAAAGTAGCACATACTGTTAAAATATCAAATAGAACTGAAGTATATATACTAGCAAATAAATGTACTCTTATTCTCAGCCATTTTTTTCTGTTTTTCTTATAACATAAAGATATATCATACCAGACAATATCATTTTCTGACATCTGCTTTTTTCTCTTAAATGTATATTTTGGAGATATGCCTCCACTTCATCCTTTTTAATGAATATATAGCACTCTCTTTTATGGATGTTATGCAATATATTTGTCTAATCTCTTAATCACAGAGATTTATGATCCTTCAGAGTTCTTTTGTATCAGGCCTTTTACATATTAATTCTGCCCAGTTGTCAGATTTTTTTTCTTACAAATATATTTCTAAAGTAAAACTGCATCATTAAGTACTAACATTTGAAAGCTCTCAGTGAACACTGTTAAAATGCTACATGAGGTTTATGTTCCTTTCAACTACTTCTTGAGAATTCCATTCCCTAATTCCACACTAACCATTTTTATTCATTTTAATCTTGTCAGTCTGATAGGTCAAAAAAACTCATTACATTTTACATTTCCACTTCTTTGATTACTAACGAAATAGAGCAGCTTTTAATTATGGACTGAATATTTGCATTTCTTCTGTGAATTGCCTGTTCGTGTTCTTTGCCCATTTCTATATTGGTGTATTTGTCTTTACCTTACTAACTTGATACTAACATTTTGTCCATAATAATACATGCTGCAGATATTCTTCCTAGTTGTTTGCTTTTGACTTTGTTTGTGGTATCTTTGCTTAATATTTTAATAGCAGGTAAAAAACAAATCAGGTTAAAATAATTATTTGGAGAAGCTGCAGCTGGAAATTAGAGCCAGGTATGGCAAGAGGAAGAACTAGTTCAATAAGTTCCCTCAGTAACAGAACTGGCCTAAACGCAACATATAGAAGCAATGAAAATCTTTTAATCTACACACCTCCTGTAAGTCTCCCTTTGCTGAAAACAAAGGATAAGTTTGTATTTTATTTTAAGAAACAATTGAGTCTCTAACAAAAAAAATAAAGATAGCTATCCCTCTTTTCTCTTGCTGACTTAATTCTGAAATTTCTTGAAAATGCTAGCAGGGATATAGAAAAGAAAATGCTCTTGGAAAAGTAACTTTGCTAATTCGGTAGTAATGATAATAATCATTTTGGAAATATTTTTCAGTTGAGACAAGTTTCTCCAACATTATCACTTTTGTTGCAGGTGGGGATTCCAGGCTAGGTTAAGCATAGCAGTTATTCCAAAACATTTTTAGGCCTTCCTTTATGCTAAGTGCTTCTGGAAAAAGAATACTTTATTGCCAATTGGCAGTAGGCCAAGAGCATGAAGAAGTTGGGTATTACTCTAAATGTGCCCCCAGTTTATAGTCATGGAGGGGTGAGGCCTGGATGTAGTAAATATAGAAAAATGAATTAGCACAGTCCTGCTTTGAGGACTTACAGTTTAACAGGGAGTGAGGCTATGTAAATATATGGTATAGTGGTGGGTGCAATGTCGTGGGGAATTGGTTCTACCAGGAAGAATCCAAGCAGTTCCAGGAGTAGCAGCTCTTAAGCACAGTCTAGAGACAAAGTATGCAATCAGACTATCCAGAATCCAGGAAAACAGATTTCAAATAGTACAGAGGAAAGATAGACATGATTCCAAAGGCCAAGAATTCTGAAAACACTTAACATGTTCAAGACATTCTGCTAAGGGGGAAGTTTGAGCCACACATACACACACACACACACACACACACACACACACACACACACACACAAAGATGAGAATTCTCCACACACAGATGAAGAGGGACCATGGGAACCAGTATGTTGGTGACCATAGCTTCAATGTGAGGCAACCTTTTGATGTGACTTCTTTTAAAAATAAGATGCATTTTCAAGCTATAATAATAATAATAATAACAGCTTTCTGGTGTCCTTTTTACTTTCCAGGCTCCTTTTCAACTATCTTACATATAACAGCCCCATTTAATCTTCATATGAACCCTAGATCTCCATCTTACAGATAAGAAAACTGTGGCACAAAGCGTTTAAGCCACTTATAAATTCATCTCATAGGTAGTGGGTCAAATTTTGAACCTGTGCTTGGATATGAACCCGGCCATTCAGGCTTCATCGTCTGATTTCATGCCAGCTGTTCTACAAGCAGCTTCACTGATTGAGCCTTTACTGTCTTCCAAGTCTATGCTAAGCACTTACACATATGATGTCGATTGCCATAACCTTGTGAGGCTGTGAGGTTGATACTATAATTAGCTTCTTTCATAGATGAGGAAACTGAGCATTAAAGAGTGTAGTTGCTTGCTCAAGGTTAAGAGGTAGAAAGTAGCAGAGCCAGGATTTGAACTCAGAGAGAATGATCCCAGAAAGAACTCACAGGCACTATCATAGAAGCATACAATCCAGAAGGAAGACGGTGATAGTTTCATGACATTCAGCAACAGATTTACCATATGTGCCTTCATAGTTATCTTTGGAACCCCTACAAACAAGGGAATATTCAAAAGAGGGTCTACAAATATTTGAGGAAGTTTGCAGGAACTGACAGGTTCAGCTAAAAGGAAACTGGAAACAAAGATATATGAATGTTCTGATTCTATGGAAACAGGGAGATGAGACTTATTCCCCATGGTTTCCAAGGTGAGAATAAAGAAAGATTTTCCTGAAGTAAACTACTAAATAGAATGGAGTGAGCCCCTGATACCAAAGCAAAGGCAGGGAAAAAATGTCAGAAAGTTTAAAGAGGGGAATTCTGTGTTGAATGCAGATTTGGTTGAAGTTGCCCCTAAAGTCAACTCTCCTCTATTAGTTTACACAATCTTAATCGTCTTCATACATACCCAGTGCCTTTTCAAAAAGAAATATGACAGAATCAAGACATGGGAAGTTCATTAGAAGCTGTTTATCCAGCATTCTGTTAACTAGGGTTTGCAGGTTTTCTCAATTCTTGAGTGCTTAGAGTTCATATTGATGCTCCTGAAGATGTAAAAGTGGCTTCAGAGTTTTAAAAGTTAGATTGGATTACATTACTTGTAATTTACTGTTGAGCATATTTTCTAGCTTTCTAAGCCTTTTGAGAAGTTGTGCTCAGTGAATAGCTAATTGCACACCTTTAACCAGAATATATGATTAACTAGGATAACCCAGCCCCCACCCATGACAAATAGCAGGTGTCCCAGAACAGTCCCCAAATGAGAGGATAGAGTTGCGTAGTATAGGAGGCAGTTTCCCAGTTGGAACCAGAGGTAGCAAATCCCTGCTTGTTTCGTGCTCTGACCAAGCCCAGGTCCCAGAGAACATGATTTAAATGTCGGTGGTGTGGTTTATTTAGCTGTTTCAGGAATTGGAGCATTACCACTGCCAGTGACAACCAGAAAGCAGCTAGAGCTCAGGAGGGCTGGTGAGCTCCCCAAAGCACAAGGTCCTTTCTTCTTCAGAACTGTTTGGTGGACTGGCCAGGAATGCTGAGAGAGGTGAGATGCCAGCTTCAGAGGTGAGCCTCACCACCCCAGCAAGATACCCCAAATACAAATCTTCTAAGGGAAGGGAGTTTACTCAGTTCACTAAAGTTCCTGGCTCCCATTGGCAGCAATCACAGGCAGCATGCCTACAGCCACCACTGCATATTTCAGATCCTTACTTCATTACCTGTCCCTCCTGGACAGCTGCTCTAATCACTGATGAAAAACCGGGAGGATTCGCCTTGTTAGGGCTGGTCAGCCTTGAAGCGCTGTGCCTTCACCCAACTCCTGAGACTGGCCTGGTAATCCCATTTCCTGTGTCTAGAGACACAGTGAGTGGCCAGGTTGAGCGGGGCCAACTACCTGGACTGGGACCAGAACTGGGCTCTGCCACCTGGCCTTCCCTCCACTTGTGTCCTGTTACTGACTTGCTGCTGGATCTGTTCTCTCTGCCTGAGGGGTCTTCTGACCCCTGGACGTCTTCCCCTTGCCTGTGCCCTGTGAACTGCTCCCAGGTTCAGCAAGGGCTCTGCACATGCAGCTGAGCTTCAGGGAAATGTGCTGCACCCAGTGACCTGAGGCCATGTTCTGGTCCCAGGTTCTGTGTGTGGTCTTGCAGCCTTGAGGCTTCTTTCCTTAGCTGTAGCCAAGGGGCAATAACCACTCAGAGCTTCAATGCAGAGAAAAGGAGTGTGGAACAAAGAAAAGTATGAGTGCCTTTGTGAACTGGGAAACACGCTACAACACAATAAATATGAATACGCCATTTTAAAAGGGAAGGAAATTCTGACACAGGCTATGACATGGATGAATTGGAAGGACATTGTGCTCAGCGAAATAAACCAGTCCCAGAAAGACAAATAACAGTGATCCCCCTTATCCTCCTGGTTAGATTCCAAGTCCCCCAGTGGATACCTGAAACTGTAGACAGTACTGAACTCCATATGTATTAGTCCGTTCTCACACTGCTAATAAAGACACACCCGAGACTGGGTAATTTATAAAGGAAAGAGGTTTAATTGACTCACGGTTCAGCATGGCTGGGGAGACCTCAGGAAACTTACAATCATGGCAGAAGGGGAAGCAAACATGTCCTTCTTCACATGATGGCAGGAAGAAAAAGTGCCAAGCAAAGAGGGGAAAAGCCCCTTATAAAACCATCAGATCTCATGAGAACTCACTCACTATTAAGAGAACAGCTTGGGGGGACCACCCCCATCATATAATTATCTCCCATGAGGTTCCTCCCTCAACATGTGGGGACCTATAATTCAGATTACAATTTAAGGTGAGATTCGGGTGGGGACACAGAACCAGACCATATCACTATATATACTGTTTTTTCCTATACATACGTAAGTATACAACGTGAAGATACTGGACACAGGGAGGATTCAGGTCTCAAGCCAGACAGAGCAGGATGGTGCTAGATTTCCTTACACTATTCAGAAGGGTATGCAGTAAAAAAATCTATGAATTTTTTTTTTTTTTAAATAGAGACAGGGTCTCCCTATATTACCCAGGCTGGTCTCAAACTTCTGGCCTCAAGCAGTCTACCTGCCTCAGCCTCCCAAAGTGTTGAGATTACAGGCATGAGCCATGCATAGGGACTGAATTGTTTATTTCTGGAATTTTTCATTTAATATGTTTGCACCTTAGTTGACTGAGGGTAAGTGAACTTGCAGAAAGCAAGACTGTGGAGAATGCTGGACAACCATGCTGTGTAATCTCGCTGCATGAAGTCCCTAGAGTAGCCAAACTCAGAGAGACAGGAAGCAGAATAGGGGCCAAGGGAGGGGGCATAGGCAGTTGTTTAATGGGTACAGAGTTTCCATTTTACAAGACGAAAAGAGTTCTGGAGATTGGCTAACACAACAATATGAATCTATTTACCACTACCAAACTTAAACTACCACTTACAAATGTCTAAGATAGTACATTTTTTTTGTTTCTGTGAATTTTAACATCATTAAAAAAAAATAGGAGGCACATGCCTTGTGCATCCATGTGCTCTTAAAAGCAATTTTGTGTTAGAGCCATTTCTGAGACTTTTGTGTACTGTGTTCTCAATATATATTTATGGAATTGAAACTCCTATCTGTGTTTCATGAAAGGAAAAGCCTTCTGGTGGCCGGAGAGAGGGACTCTGACGGGACAATAAGGCTCCCCGCCACACCACCTTTCATATAATTGGAAAAATCTTAGGGGAAGTTCTGGGCCTGCTACAGAGTTGTTCAGCTTGTGGAGCCTTCCTGCCTCGGCTTCTGTGGCCTCAGCCCTCCTTATTTAGAAAACAGACTCTGCATATAAGCAGCAAAAAAGAAAGGAAATGCGTAGCCTTGTGTGGCACTTGCCTTGGTGATCCTCCTCTCCTCCCTCGCTCTCAGCAGACCCCAACTCCGACTTCCCAGAGGGCACACAAACCACCATGTTCCCACCCACTAAGGTACTTACATACATGCAACGAACCTTTCCTTGGGTCTCCAGCGACTCTGCTGAAATGGATTTTGTCAAGGCCAACGAAGGTCAACCACGCCCTTGCTCCTAAACTCAATGACCCTTCCTACTTTCTGAACTTCTCTTCCTTTAGTTTTTTATAAAGGAGGATTTTCCATCTAGTTCTCCATGTATTCTCAGTCCCCAGTAGATCCATCAGCCCAGCCCTTCCAAATTTCTCTTCCTCACAACAACTCCCTCATCTTTCTTCTCAGTCTGTGTATTCTGCCTAGGAGATTATACCTTTTTTTTTTTTTTTTTGAGACGGAGTCTTGCTCTGTCCCCAGGCTGGAGTGCAGTGGCCAGATCTCAGCTCACTGCAAGCTCCCCCTCCCAGGTTTACGCCATTCTCCTGCCTCAGGCTCCCGAGTAGCTGGGACCACAGGCGCCGCCACCTCGCCCAGTTGTTTGTATTTTACAGCCTTTACCATCTCTATGCTAATGAATCTCCTGCTTAGATTCCTCTTCTAAATGCCAGATTTTTATATTCTAGTGCCAGTTACTCCATTTAAAAACCTGTCTGTATTTCCTTCTGCTCCACAAGCTTATTTGCCCCAGTCCTGCTGGCACTTCCATGAATACCACCACCATCCTCCAGGTACAGAAACCCAAAGCTATTCACAATTTTCCCTCCCTCACCCCCACCTAACATCTAAGTCCTATTGTTTATGTCTTCTCAATATCTTCAGATTCCACAGACTCCCTTCTGCCATGTCCCCCGTATTGCCTGCATGTGGTTGTAACAGCCTCCTCCTGCTCCAGCTGTAGTCCTCTCTGTTGTGGGCATGGTCCCAGCAAAAGGCACATGGTATGGGTACTTGAAGAATCCCTGTTTAGGAAGGTTCTTGCAGAGTTGATGAAGCTGACAAAGATGGAGAGCTAGCAACAGTGGGAAGCCTTAGGCACCTGAACCTGAAGGGAGCTGTTACTGTTACCTATAACTTAGAGAGGAAGCCATGGCTAGGGGAAAGGTCTGCCAGGCAGGACTGTGGCCCACAGCAGGGGAACAGAGCCACTGCCAATCTGAAGCCATAGCAGGGAAGGACCTGGGGAAGAGATATCCCAATTTCTCTCTCCTCCCACCCTCCTATCTCCTGTTCCTGCCTCCTATGGGCTGAAACTGCCTGGAAACCAGAGGGCAGATCAGCCTCTTAATGCGGTCCAAGAAACATCAGCTTACTGGCGCTCAGAGAAGAATGAAGAAAAGTAGCGAGTGGGTCTGTAGGGGCAAACGAAAAATACCTGGCACGTCTTCTCTAACTCAGTTTCCATACTTCAGCTTAAGCAGCTTAAGTAACTTTTCTCTTTTTTCTTTCTTTCTTTCCTTTTTTTTTTTTTTTTTTTTTTTTGAGGGTTTCACTCTTGTCGCCCAGGCTGGAGTGCAATGGCGTGATCTCGGCTCATCACAACCTCTGCCTCCCAGGTTAAAGTGATTCTCCTGCCTCAGCCTCCCGAGTAGCTGGGATTACAGGCATGCACCACCACGCCTGGCTAATTTTTATTTTTAGTAGAGATGGGGTTTCACCATGTTGGCCAGACTGGTCTCGAACTCCTGACCTCAGGCGATCCACCCACCTCAGCCTCTCAAACTGCTGTGACAGCACCCAATAGATACTTGCTGAATCAATGAACAAACCTCACGAAAAACCCTGGGACATTAATATTCATCTCTTAATTTTATAACTGAGGACACTGGGATCTGGAGATGTTTAGTGATTTATCCAAAGTCACAAAACTGGCTCTGGACAAAGTCCAGATTATTGAATCCATGTTTTCTAATTCTTTGACAGGTACCTGTTCTACCTTCCTGGGCTGCCCACCAAGGATGCCCTTGGTCGGCCAGAAAAAAAAAACAAAAAACAAAAAAAAAACAAAAAAAAAATTGTTACTTTGCCCTGATATACACAGAAGTCTAGATTCCATTCATACCAATATCGGTCCTTCTTCCCCCATGAAGCACGTGAGATGCTCTCTCTCCATCTCCAAGTTTCTTCTTTCTGCTGGTTTCTCTGGCAACAAGGCAAGAGGCGAGAACTGATGTGGGAAACGTGGCAGAGAGTTAGAGAAGGCAGGTAAGTCCTAAGGCCAAATGCTTTTGCTGGGCAGACTGGAGAGAGGGAGAGACACTGAGTCACTGCGACCCAGTATCCTGACCTGACCCAGGAGTTAGTCACCCAGCAAGTTTGACCCAGCACTGGAATGCTTCCCACATCAACCTGCACTATGGAAAAATCCAATTCCTGTTGTGCAGATAGGCTTCTCCTTCTTCCTCCCATTGAACGGAGAATGTTTAATAGAGCGATTGCAGGCTTTCATCCAAAGCAACAAACAGCTAGCAAGGCTGCCTCTCGAAACACTAGCAGGTTGTCAACATGGGAGCCTTGGAGAAATTTTTCTTGAAGAGTACTTAAGTCAATAATACCAAGGAGAATGGTGAGTGTGTGCAGCAGCCTGAAGTGGATGTGCTTGGTGAACAAGGGGCGCAATATAAAGAGCACAGCAGCCTGCCCTGCACTTTCCACTCATCAAGTGAGGAGCCAGGCGGCCCAGGGAGGGCTCCAAGTACTTTGGAAATGCACAGAAGCCTCCAGCACCCCCGTTCCAAGGAAAAGGGGCCATTATGTTCCTTTTATAAATGGGGGAGGGGCAAAAGAAAGAAGTGTTTTGCCCCGGTTCAGAGTACAAGAAGGTAGGAAAGCCAAGGTGGGGTTCTGACTTTGACCCTGCTCTTACCTGGCAAGGGTCTCCCTGGCCAAGACAGCAGGGAGCTGGTTACAGGGCTTTGTCCCAAGCACCCTATTTTCCCAAGAAAACTCTCAGAGGTAAGTGTCCCCAGAATAGGGCAACATAAAGATCTAAGTATTTCGAGGTACGAAGCAAAGTGAAAAACAGAAAAAGAAAAGTAAATGGATGGATGTAGCAGCAAAAGCTTGGGGCTTGGTCAGTTGAAGCGAGGCAGCTTCTGATGTGTGAGCCCTCGAAGGCTCTAGAGAAAGAGCAGGTACACTTAAGTTGCACTCTTGCCTGGGGGATCGCCAAGGACGTCACATATGAAGCCTTTTTAAAAACGAAAATTTAAAGAAAATTGTGCTCAGAGCAAAACAGAGTGCCCTCAGTGGAACAGGCTCCATCCTAACATGATGCTGCTGTTAAGTACCTAGAGGTGGGAGTCAGGTCGTATTTATTTGTGTTCCAGAGTCTTACATTTTGTGGCAGGGTAAGGGTGGAAGAGACAGAGGAAAGAAGGGAGGGAAGAAAGGGAAGAAGGGAAAGTGGGAGAAAGATGAAGGACAGGAGGGAGGAAAAAAGGGAGAAAAGGAGGGAAAAAACACAAAAGGGGAACTTGAGATGTAGGGAAGAAAAGAAGAAAAGATTTTCTCCTCCTTTTCTCTTTTTAGCAAAGATTGCAAGACTTCAGAGTCATAGCTGGCTACAAACCCACCCCCTGCACACAGTACCACTAGCTAGAGACACTGGAAGATGTGCTTGTTATTCTCAGATCACCGCCTACCCCCAAATCCATCCTCCCTGCTGCCTTATCTGAGAAGCTGAACCCCAGAGACAGACTGGATCACCTGCACTCCTTGTACTGGGCCTTCCCGTGGGCCAATGTGTGGCATGAATGAGGCTGCATCCCTCTTCCATAGCCCCTGCACTCATAGGCTCTGAAAACTTCATCCCCGCCTTTGGCCCTTCAGGCCTAGGGCTAGTCATAGCTCCCCAGGACTGTTCATCCCCAGGTGTCTCACCATCCCTAGACAGCACCTGTAGGCCAGACTACACCTCTACAGAGCGCGCCCTTCATTCAACTTTCTTCTATTAAACGCTTTGGAGTGGATCGTGATTGTCTTGCCAGGACCATGACTGACATGGACAGTTATTTAACCTCTCTGAGTACTGACTTCTTTGCCTCTAAAATCAGGATGAGAATATTTACTTGGCAAGGTTATCGCAAAGGTTATGTGAGATGACCTCTGTGGAGCATCCATTATGTGCCTGGCACTATATGATGTATTTTACATGCATGAATTCTCCTCTCTGCCTTTTTGAACATGCAAGCAATACCTTGTCCCTGGACTGTCTAAAAGAAAACAGCAAGGATGAACCTTTAGCTCACCGTCTGGGTCTAACCTTCTGAAGCTACAGGGTCTGACAGCTTGGGTGGAAGATGAAGATGCCTGCATTGTCTCACAACTGGAGGGGAAGCACATGATATGCTCCATGTGTGTGACACGGGCCTTGCTAACAATTCCAGCCAAAGATAAAACCTGTACACATGCACAGAGTTCTCTACTTTAGCAAGGAAGGTGGCCGTGGCCAGCTCGGCTTGTGAGATCCACTCATCCTGCAGGACCAAGGCACTCAGCCTGGCCAAGGGCTTCCATTTTGTAGGGATGAGGAGAACTTTACTAAGCTAAGGGCTCTGTGGTCATGGCCAATCATCTCTACACTCAAGCAATAGAGTCAAACATCTTGATCACTAACAATCACTGTAAACGATTAGTTAAATCTCCAGAGAAAATTCAACTCAATCTTTCCATAATGTCATTCTTTCAATGAGTATATAGGAAGGACTCACCATGTGTCACTATAGGGGGCTGAGTTAGATAGAAAACAAATTTAAGTGAGGCCAGCATCCTGCAGGTGCTTAGAGTTACATGGAGAAGCCAGGCATCCAGTACCTTATGCCATGAGTCACCAGCTCTCCACATGCACGAAAGCTTGGATGGAACAACTCATGCATGATTTGGCAGCTCTCCAGAGAGTGACATCAAAGTGGAGAAAAGTGGTTGCAGTTGTCTTCATGGCAATAGAGGAACAGGGGAACTCAGCACATGACTTTCCAAGGTTACTAAAGTCCTGATGTGCAACTCATTTGCATGGCCCACATCAGAGTGTGCAGCTTGACGGCAGATCTGATCTTAGCCTGACTGTTTACTACCTTCACATAGTCATCCTTCTGGTAGTTGTTTGATCCACCTGTTTAGGCCCTGGGTTATTTTTTATTTTTTATTTTTTTTTAGATGGAGTTTCGGTCTTGTTGCCCAGGCTGGGGTGCAGTGGCACGATCTTGGCTCACTGCAACCTCCGCCTCCCAGGTTCAAGTGATTTTCCTGCCTCAGCCTCCCAAGTTAACTGGAATTACAGGCACCTGCCACCAAGTCCGGCTAATTTTTTTGTATTTTTTAGTATATGTGGGGTTTCACCACGTTGGCCAGGCTGGTCTCAAACTCCTGACCTCAGATGATCCACACGCCTCGGCCTCCCAAAGTGCTGGGATTACAGGCGTGAGCCACCACGCCTGGCCTGGGTTCATTTTTAAGCAGCTCAACTAGTTGTTTTCCCATGTTTCCTATATTTGCTATATATTTTAACTCTCATAATTGTCGTTATAACCATAATTTCCTGTGTTCCGTTCACAAAGAACAGACAATCATTCCCATGGAAATGTATCCAATGGCTTTTTCATGTGTCATCCAACCCATGATTCAGGACTCTGTGATCTTCTGTCACACTTCCAGGTGCTGGAAACACCAATACTTTGCAGAAGAAAATTAACAAAAAGCAGAGAAAAGTAGGCGATTGCATTTTTTGTTTTGTTTTAAAACATTCACTATGTAGGGTTTTTCTTCTAATCATATTTTTATGTAGTTAATCTTTTAGGCAGGGAAGTACATTTTTGTTAATTTCTGTACTCTGTACAATTTCTGTATGATGGCATAATCAATATTTACATGCATCTGAGGATATTAGGAACAGCGGCAGTTGTTCCTTTATTTTATTTTATTGTGCATCTACTAGGTGCCAGTCACTGTTTTTGGCATCGGGGATAAAATAGTGAATGAAATGAAGTCATCACTCTCTCGGTGATTACGATGTAGTGAAAGGACGTGGAGAATGAGCATGTCCGTGGTAAATCAGGTAGTAATACATGCTGAGAACAAAAAATAAAGCAGAGTACAGGAACAGAGAAGGACCAGATGCTGTTTTAAATCAGGTGGCCAGCGGAGGCCTCTTTGATAAAGTGAGAGACCCTGATAGAGGGAACAGCCAGTGCAAAGGTCCCGAGAAAGCAGAGACTTGGCAGTTTGGGAAGAAGAGAAGCAAGGAAGCCGGTGTGCATGCAGTGGAGTGGGAGAGTGGGGTTAGTGGTGAAAGAAGGGGTCAGAAAAGCAATCAAGAGAATGAATCACACAGGATCGCACAGTCCATGAGAAGAACTTTGGACATCATTCAGAGTGAACTGAGAGTCTCATTAGAGAGTTCTGAGAAGCACATAATACAATTTAAGTTTCAGATGGTCCACTCTGGTGGCTGCTATATGGAGAATAGACCTCAGGGGAAAGCAGGGTCAGGGCTGGAGTGAAGGGGCCACCGCAACCATCCAGGCATGAGCTGACAGGTCCTCAACTCAATGTGGCGTGCATTTCATCTTTGCCATCTTTTTTCCTTGATTCCCATAAGCTGTGTTTGTGTTTTGCTTTGCTTTGTTGTTCTTTTTTTTCATCCTTGGTGGAAATAAAATTTCATATGTCATAGCTAACCAGAAAATACAGACTTTCTTAAATAAAACATAATGTTGGCTAAAATTATGGTACCAGCATACTCTTTTTATCTCATTCACTCTAATTTGAAGAAAGAAATACAAGATTCTCTTTCTTTTCCTGCATAGAAGTCCTCCTAGCAGTAAGTTTCAGATTTTTGAGAGATTGGTACAACATCAGATTAGAAATTGTGAACTCTGCTTTATTACGTGATCTTTTCTTCCAGTAAATTTGCGTTTAATCTGGTTACAGTAAATTCCAGTAAATTTAACTTCTAAACTGGTTACATCAGACTTTCAGAAACTTATCCTTAAAAAGGAATGCCTATGATGCTAATTTTCAGGGACTGAATCATATTCTGAATCACGTTATCTGACAGTTTTCAGGTCTACAAATGTAAGATCATCACTCAATCTCCACCTTAGAGTTGACACACAAAAAAAGGAGAAAGCAAAGTATGGCATTGTTAGACATTGCATCATTGGTTTATAATATTCAATGTTCTTGCTACAGACCAGGGCCTGCAGAACAATTATACATCCCTGCTTGCCAAGATGAGGCTTGCCCATTTGATTTGCTTTGGGCAATGAAATGTGAGTGAAAGCAGCCTGTACCATACCTGAGCAGAGGCTTTCAAAACTAACACATGGTCTCACCATTGCTCTTTCCCTCTGCCATGAGGCTGACAGAGACACACATAGGAACTGCTCCTTCAGCCTAGGCTCTGGAATCAAACGACACAGAGCGGAGCTCAGATGGCCTGCAAACTATGACTTGAGAAAGAAAAGACCATGTTTTTGTTAAGACATTGAGAATTGAGGGCTGTTTGTTACTGCAGCATAACTGAACCTAAGCTGATTGATAAAGTCATAAACCTATTTTTTACCTATTTTTGCTCCAAATAGGTGGAACCTTAGAGTGGGATCTGTTGCTTTCTTACAGTTTATTGTAGCCAGATTTGGACTCACCTAAAAGGACCTGAAGAAAACTTTATTGGCATTTAGAAGATTTGTTAAAGTTTCAAGAAGTCCCTATGTTCTCTGCAGGTTACACTTTTGGGATTTTCTAATCCGGAAAATCTCCAAGGTGCAATTTCATTTGGACCTTTCCCTTCAATATCTTAACCTGGGATACAGAATATTTCCCAGTCTTCCTTAAAATAGTGAGCTCCATTTTGAATAAAGACCTGTTGCCATGACAGGGTGGTGAAGATGGGCCACTGAAATGCTGCGCCCTCCAACAGACTGGATAATATTGGAGGACAGAGTGTTATCACTCCAACTTGCTTCCCAGATTCTGGGTTGAGTATTGACAACTTAGCCTTTCATGGAAAATCTCCTGGGGTTACTTAGAGATCTTCCTAAATGTGAGTATATATCAGATAATTTGTAATTTCCCAGCTTAAAAGTCCCCAGCAGTTTACCAATACGCTTCCAATCAGCATCTAAACTCCTTCACATGACCTTGTGAGTTCACAAGTCTGAACTGGCCCCTGCCTAGCCCTCTTATCCACTGCCTGCCTTTCTCTCCATTAACTTTTTCTTCTCCATTTGTACTGGTCTTCTTTCAGTTTCCCAAATACATCAATATCTTTCCCTGGTTAGGGACTGCAATGACTGTTTCTTTCTCCTAGAACATTCCTGACTCTTCACCTATTTTATTTTCCAAAGCATAAAAGACCCTGGCTGAACAGTTGGGGCTCCCCTGAGAAAAGGTGCTAGGAGCACCATGTTCCCAGCAGCAGCCCCAGCACTTGTCAACTCTCAGGATAGACAGGAAAGCAGAGAAAACTGTCAGGGAAATCCCTTCCCACCCTTGCTTAGGTTTCAGATAACTGCTTATCTGAACTTCACCTTCAGATAACTGCTATGCCCACTTTTTGAAGAGGCCCCACTGAGTATCGTTGAAAACCACTCCATGAATCAGAGGTGTTAATCCCAATTAATTTCAATAGCACGCCTTTTTGTTCCCCATCTTTTCTGTCTCTTCCCAATTCAGTTTTCCTCCAGATTTCTGTCTGGTTCTGTCTGTGTGACCAAAATGAGTGACGAGTAATCAGAAGGCAAATCTTTTTACAATGAGGAATGGAGATCTTACCTTCCTTTAAGCAGCTGGGACTAGCACCAGTATCACTTCCCTTGTGTAACAGTTCTAACCTGAAGTGTGCTATTTTAAGCTGTACATACGATTGCTGTCACTTTGTCCTCTAAAACCTACCTGGGTCCTATTATAAGTATCTTGGTTCCCTTTATTTCTGCAGCTTCTGACTTCAAGGGGGGAAAAAGATAAATTATTGTATTTCCATTGTTTAATTTTCCATATTCCCTAGGGACCATACTGAGAGCTCACCCCTCAGAAGAAGAAAGGCCAGATTGTTGAAAGATGATTGGCTCCAGTGCTGGTTACTTGGCTTTGGAATTAAGAGAAAGGTCCTTCAATGGACTGTGGTTTACCTGAAAGGACTGAAGAGAGCTCTCTTTTTTCTGTGACATTCTCACTGACAGAGAGAATGCTTCTCTCTACATTTTGCAACAGTGTACACAGGAAACAGTGCAATTTGACAGCCAGGTCCAGGATCAATAAGCATATACACATACACATCCACACTTTTGCGAGTATCCAAACCGAAGAAGGATGAAGGGCTTCTTCTGTGAGCCAGCAATAAATAGCTGTAGAGCTAACTACAATGAGGATGTCTAGAAGGGACAAAGCAAACACTTCATTCCTGATTATCATCCAAAATTTGTGGTGTTTTGACTCTTTTAAGAATTTTGCCATCATCAGTGTTATCCCTATTGAAGTACTCCGAATGTTTCAATTCATTACAAACAATATAAAATATTACACTGCTCTTACTAATAACAAAAGCTAGTATC
Source organism: Rhinopithecus bieti (assembly GCF_001698545.2). Lineage (NCBI taxonomy): Eukaryota > Metazoa > Chordata > Mammalia > Primates > Cercopithecidae > Rhinopithecus > Rhinopithecus bieti. Next base: position 381,492 of record NW_016822715.1, on the reverse strand, counting down.
TTTGACTGCTTAATATATGCCAGATACTAGACTAAACAATTCACATGAATTACACATTTAAGTGTTAAAGTAATCCTATGAGCTAGATTACAATTGTTCGCTGTTAGCGGTGGTGGTGGTATAGCTATCATTTTCTGGATCGTACAGTGAAGGCTTAGAGATGTTAAGTAACTTGTGCACGGGTCTCACAACTAAGAAGGAGTACAGCTGAGTTTCATATCACAGCCATCTGACTCCAGGACTCATGCTCTTAAGTGGAAATTGGTGTCTCGCTATGGAAGCTATGTGGAAGAGCAGAACAGAAACTCACCATTTAAATAGAAATAAAATCAGTATCCATTTTACCTAACACATCCCATTCCACCTAGCAGGCTACCTCCCTATTACAATATAGACTGGGATGATTTCTTCAGATTCTGTGTTCATTTCTCAGTTATACTGTGGCCACATTATGTCACTTGAGTCCTACCCATAGGAACAATCTTTAAGTATCCCAGTCTTACTATGAAGTCTTTGGGTAATCCCCTAAATCTCATTGGCTAGGGTCTAAGACGGAATCTTCTTATACTAAATTCCACTGAAAATTTTAAAACATTTTTATAAGGACCCAGTACATTTACAGAATGTGTGAATATCCCTCTTCCCACTTAAAAAAATGAGAGAAATTCTGGATGAGCTATTACCACCAAGATAGATCATCTTCTCCACATTAGGACTGCGGGCAACCAAGGAAATATCATGATATATGGAAGAGGAGCTGAGTGGGAACCAGCCCTTCTGAAAAGACCTCATGAAATACTCACTTAGAAAAAGGCACTCATAGTTCAGCCTCTACTGACTCAAAGAACAGGGTTGAAATAATTTACATTTGATATCCGCATAGCAGAGAGTATAGAATTCAGCTCTAAATATTTTTTTAAAAACCAGACAAATGTTTCTTTGGGGGAGTGCAATCTGACAGCCAGGCCCAGGATCAACACTAACGTGGTCAGACACTTGTGCGATCAGCTGCAAAAATCACAGCAGGCGTGGGGCTCCGGGCAGCCTCCTGGAAAATGTGACAAATAGCCGAGCTGCCCACCCTGGGACATACCTGTGTACACCAGGATGCGATTCTGACTAGTAAGTGTATTAATTATGTCCAAGGCCTGGCAATAACTCTTAGGAATTCTGTAGCAGAATTTCCAGGACAGCACTCTGAGCATTGTCAGAGAAGGCAGGAGGTGGACTAGGAATATTCCCACATGTGGCCCTAGGCTTCCCTCCAGCAACCACCTTCCATTTCTTTAGCCACATTTAAATCATGTCCAAACCCGGCTGAGAAATAGAAAATGGAATAATTCAGTTACTCCCTTGAATAGCTCCCCAAATTTGTGCTGGTCACTACAGTATTCCTAGCATGCCTGGACTTTATCATTCTCACCTCCAGCATTTTCTTTCATCTTCCCCAGAGGAGCCCCATGCCCAAAGGAAGCCCATCTCCCTGCCCCTTCCATAACACGTGGCTGCTTCGATCTCCTAGCCTCGGGGGATGCTTTCTCCCAGCCTGGGGTGCTCTCTACCCCTCTCCACAAGCTCACTCACCTCCCAGCCCCTGTTCAGATCCTGGACAGGTGGGTTGGCTGTCTCATCGTCCCACCCCACTCAGCTCTCTTCACCAACAATGGGTGAAGGCTGAGGGGAGGTGACTGCAATCAGAAAAGGATTGCTTTTTTATTTTGTGGGTGCTTGCTTATCTGGCAAGCCTAAGTCCCATGCACAGGAACACCATGGAGGACCAGTGAGTATAAGACTCTCCACTGTCCACCCAGAAGAGACAGGGGGTGAAGGAGATGGGCATAAAATAGAAAAATGAGGGGAGTGGGAACTCATCTGAGGCTGCTCTAATTCAATAGAAGAGTGACCCAATGAAAAAAGTGGACAACTGTCTCACACCTTCTGGAATTTGGTGTCTAGAGCTGTCTATCAGCAAGATTATGCTCTTGCATCCCACGTGACTTTGAGACATAGTAGACGTTAATAGCAGGGCTCCAGAAGACACTAAGCTGCCCTTGCCTTCCTTGATTGTACCTGGTTCCATGCCTTTCCAGCATTCATTATCAGTACTGCACACACTTGCTCTTCAGTCGCCTGTCTTCTATTTTTGCATGCTCTCTGGGTGTATACTTTTCCTTCCAAATGAGTTGCTAATCTGGAAGGCAGGGCTAGTCTCCCATAACCTGGAACTCAAGCATGCGCTAAGTTATATAATTTTTTAAAATCTCTAATAAGATGTAGTTTTTCTGTTATTGTGTCATATAAAAACAGCAGGGTGGATTTTCATCATCTTTGCAGAGTTTCAGATTTTGTTTTCTTAAAAAAAAAAGAAAGGATTTATCAGCTTTCAGGTCTGGAGGTCAGAAGTCCAAGACGGGTTTTATTGGGCTAAAGTCCAGGTGCCCGCCGGGCGCAGTGGCTCACGACTGTAATCCCAGCACTTTAGGAGGCTGAGGCGGGTAGATCACTTGAGGTCAGCAGCTTACAACCAGCCTGGCCAAGATGGTGAAACCCCATCTCTACTGAAAATACAAAAAAATTAGCTGGGCATGGTGGCGGGCGCCTGTAATCCCAGCTACTAGGAAGGCTGAGGCAGGAGAATCGTTTGAACTCAGGAGGCAGAGGCTGCAGTGAGCCGAGATGGCACATTGCACCCCAACCTGGACAACAACTGCGAAACTCCGTCTCAAAAAAATAAAAAATAAAAATAGATAAAGTCCAAGTGCCAGCAGGGCAGTACTCCTTTTGGGGCCCACAGAGGGGCATGCTTCCTTGCTCTGTCCAGCTGCTAAAGGCTGCTCCTTTCTTTGGCTCAAGATCCCTTTCTCCATCTGAGAAGCCAGCTGCAGAGCATCTTCCCACCTCTCTCCAACTCCCACTCCCCTCCCTTCCTCTTTCCCCTATAAGGATCCTTATCAAGGACACCTGTAATGGGGCTCAAGACACTCTACCCTACGATAGGGCACCATGTCAGAGTGAATATTTTAAGCCAAAAGAACTTGAGAAATAGCATGTGCAGAAAAGTCTCTCTGACTCCCCCTGCCCTTCTCCCCTGGGGCAGGTCATAAGAACCTCATGTGAGAGGAGCCCTCCCTACACTTAGAGGAAGGGGACATTCTTATCTCTAAGATGAGGGACACTGAGAGGAATCTGAGCAAACAGGTCTTACTGTTCCCCCAGTTTCTCACCCTGAGCTTATACTCCTTTTGTTTTCCCTCAATCATATTTTTCCACAATTCTCCATTCTTCTTCAAGTCCACTATAAAAACACTCGGGTTTGGCCAGGCATGGTGGCTCATCCCTGTAATCCCAGCACTTTGGGGGGCCAAGGCAAGTGGATCTGGAGGTCAGGAGATCGAGATTATGCTGGCCAACATGGCAAAACCCCTTCTGTACTAAAAAATATACAAATAGTGAAACCCCATCTCTACTGAAAATACAAAAAATTAGATGGGTGTGGTGGCATACCCCTGTAATCCCAGCTACTCTGAAGGCTGAGGCAGGAGAATCGCTTGAACCCAGGAGGCGGAAGTGGCAGTGAGCCAAGATCATGCCACTGCACTCCAGCCTGGGTGACTGAGACTCGTCTCAAACAAACAAACAAACAAACCAACCACCGGGGTTTAACTGCTTCTTGGGGGGGTCTTCATTTCCTTGTAAAGGTCCCCATGTCACATAAAAATTATATTAAATAGACTTGTATGCTTTTCTTTCTTCTAAATCTATCTTTTGTGACAGAGGTCCCAGCCAGTGAGCCTAAAATGGGTGAGGAAAAGAAACTTTTCCTCCCTTACACTTGGATAATTCAGGATACTCTCTTCTCAAGGTTCTTAACTACAGCTGCAAAGTCCATTTTGCCATGTCAGGTAACACAATCACAGGTTTAGGGGACATCTTTAGGGGACACATCATTCTGTCTACCACAAATGGGAGTTGTTATTATCCACAGGCCTGAAGGGGCGGTAAAGGGAGCTGTTTCTAGAACCCAGAGAGCAATATGATGATGGGGAGGTGGTGGGAGGCCCAGTGGTGGTGGCAATAAATGCCAGAATTCAATCTCTTCTTACTTTGTAGTCTTTTTTTTTTTTTTTTTTAAGATGGACTGACTTAAAGTAGAAACTGCACAAGAGCCCAGCTGAAGGTTCAGACACTGTATTATTGTAACACAATGAAGGAAGTCGATGTCCAGACTCTAAAGCCAAGTCTCTGGACTCAAACCCTAGTGCTACCATTTACTGGCTGGGTGACCCTGGGAAAATTATTTCATCTCTCAGTATCCCCATTGTAAAATACGGATGATGATACAAGTATCTAACTCATAGAGAGGTTGTGAGTATTTAATGAATTGGTATTCATGGAGCACTTAACACAGCTAATAGTAAGTGCTATTGTTATTATTCTTTAGAGAGACTGAAGTGGATTTCAGGGAGAACCCTCTCCATGCTGCATACAGAGAAAATAAAAATGGTTTGAGAGTAGAAAGTACAAAGTCAAACACTCTGAACCACAGGTCCTGATTTTCAGACAACCTGCTTCTCATATTAGGCAAGTCTGTGTGGACTCCCTCCAAAGTGCAGAGCAAGCAGGATTTACAAATTTAACAAGCACATCTGGAAAGGCCGGCTACTGCTCAAAACATACCTGTCAAATTGCATCAAAGCAACAGCTCTGATGGATTTAAAATATGTCCTCAAAAGACAAGATGGTATGTGACTTTGGAAAGTAAATCATAAAAGGCATTGTGGTGTCTTTCTTGGTCCTTTTCTTGGATAATTTACTATGGCAAAAATGAACTGCTGCATCATAAGGACACTTAAGAAGCCTAGGGAGAGACCCAGGTCGTGAGGAACTGAGGCCTCCTGCCAATAGCCATGTGAGTGCGCCATCTTGGAAGCAGGTCTTCCGGTACCAGTCAAGCCGTCAGATGACTGCAGCCCCTGTTGATCATCCTGACATACCATCATGAGAGACCCTGAGCCAGAATCACCAGCTAAGCAGCTCCCAGATTCCTCACCCACAGAAACTGTGAGATAATAAAGGTTTGTTGTACTAAATCACTAGGTTTGGGGGTAATTGGTTACACAGCAACAGAGAACAAAGAGAAGCTCTTTTGTTGATAAGCTATCAAATAACCAGTCTACTTCTTTTACCAGTATCATCTTAAAACTTGTTTCAACATCATGCATATTTGCCCAATTTCACACATTGGGCAGTGAACTTGAATCCTTTAGGGTTTGTAAAGGCATTCTCAATGTGTGCATGTGTACCTCTAGAAAACCATGGGTATATCTTAGGGGTCCTCTTTGCATGCCCTGTCTCAGACATGGAAGATAATTATTTGGATGGTACTGGGGTAGTGTGCCCTGTTACTATAGGTGCCCATCAAACCTTTTGTCATTTTTAAGGATCCTATCAAAGACTTCAGAAAATTGTTCTAATTCATTTTTAAATAAAATTGTAATCTAATAGGGCCTGTCATTCTCCGGCAATGTCTCACACAAATATATACACAAACTTAGGAAGCATTAAAGTTCATTCATTTAACATTAAGTAATTATTAATAAAGTTAATTAATAATGAATGTGCCAGGCTGTTGTCTTTACAAAAACAAAAAGACATAATCCCTGCCCTCATGATCCCACACTATAATCACATAATATTGTTAGGTAGGAACTGCAGTGGAGAAGCAGCCCAAGGCTCCTGCAGAAGAGCAAGGAGACTGCACAGGCATTAAAGAGAGCATGTTAGCACTGAGACCTGACTTTCACTTTCAAAAAGGATTTTTGCAGCAGCTCCAGCACCCCTATTCTTGGGTGGAAAATCAGAAGGAAAAGGAGCATGATGTTTCTGATCAGCAGTATTAGCCAATGCCTAGTAGAGTGTTCAAGGTCAACAAAAGCACCAAAAAATAACTACCATAATCCAAGAAGTCCACAGTAGCCCTGAACACCCGCTTGGTTCTTGTGAAAGGTTGTTGAGTGCTCAGTGATAGGCAGGGTCACAGCAAACATTGCTTTTCCTCAGCCGGCTTTGTTCCATGTGGGTCTGAAAGGTACACAATACGGCCCGAGCTCAGAGGGTAGCAGAACTCACAGAACAGGTGGAATTATATACCAGAAAGAGACTTGAGAGTGTTTATTCACTTGCCAGATTTATTTATCAGGTATGGGATTGAAAGGATTTCCCCACAGGATAAGTAGAGATTAGCGTGCGGAGAAAATGCTTTTTCAACAAACGCTTACGCTAATCAGGCCTTGGTTTTCATATCCAAGCACAACAGTGTTTGCTGCCCTTCCCAGGCGTTGCTGGTAAGAACAAACATACACAGTGACAAACAAAGCAAGCTGAAATGTGGACACCTGTCTGTCACTCTGAAGAGCAGCTGTCACTTTTTAAAAGCCCACAAACATATTTTAATGATATGTTAGACAGGTTATATTAGTTCCTTTACGATAAAGCCAGTCTAGGTCTGCCTGAGCCTCAAACATTTGAATGAGAAGGGAAAATTTCTCTCATTCAGTACTTTGTCTACCTGGAGCCAATGATCAGATCGAATGATTTCCAGAAGCTTCTCAAGCCCACACTGGGTCTAAGGAATGCGTTCATTAAGAATCGATCACATCGAAGCTTAAAAATGCAACTGAATGTTCATGGGTCTCCTGAAGGGCAAGTTGAGAATGAGGACAAGGCCACTTCAGCAAGCTTCTTATATAACTGCCTTCTTTCACTGTGTCTATAGAGAGGCCAAAGCATCCAGATGAAAAGCGAAAAAGTCATCCCTCATCTGGTCTGGCTGATGCCGAACATCTGGATGTTATACAATAAGCCATTGGGGTCGTTTTTCTTGCTCCCTTTTAAAAGTAGGCCTAACAATTAAATCTGGATTTTAAACCCTAAATTTCATCTATTTTTCATAAGCTCTTTGAGCGGGCTGGTCTTGATTATTCTCCATTAAAAACTGTACAGGAATGCTCAGAGAGGAAACTGCTCAAATAGAGCTAACAGCCACAAAGGTAATCTCTGACCCTTCCTCCGAGTCTTCAGATTTCCATTCATCATGAGTAAAGGGCCTTACCACAGCGAGGAAAATACCGACATGCGAAATGTTCATAGGCATCAGTGACCTCACTTTGAAAAACACTCACTTCTGCACAGTGGCTCAGTTTTACACAAAAGTGAATCGTACCAACAACTCAAGCAATTCCTTTCTGTTTAGTTCCTTACAATTTTTCAAAGCTCCTTGAAACAGGACAATGGACTAGAAAGTGCTCTCGGGCCACAGCTGACCGTAAAGTCGCCAAGTTCTTGGTCAAACACAATGCATACTCGTGAGGAGTGAGCCTCATGGCCCTCTCCGTACCATGCGTTCTTCTCATTGAACCCCACTCCAGGACCGGCGGCAGCCTCCTTTAATTCATCAGGAGCTGGTATGCCTTTCTCTGCTCGCTGGAGTCTATTTTTACTTCCCTTGCTACTTTCTTTCACACCTCTTGGTTACTCCTATAGCTAACTTCCAGCCATCCACTCCCTGTTAAAGAAACAAGCACCGAAGCAAAAACAATGAAACACCACGTTTCAGGCACTGGAGTGGCAGCATTTTCTCTTCAAGGAAGGTAGTATCTCCACATTATTGTGGGAAAACTGGGGCTTAAGAAGATTAAGTAACTTGCCTTCCATGTGGCTGAGTTGGGATTTGAATTCGGATCTGTCGTCAGAAACAGAGGTGTCAAACAGCAGATAGGTGCTTGGCTTTCGAAGTCAACACACGTGGGTGCGAACTTGAGCTCTTGTGCTTAACTGTGGAACTAAGCGAATTGTTAAACTTCTCTAAACCTCACTTTCCCCATCTGTGAAATGGAGATAATGACAATAGTGTCTCCATTGGGTTTTGTGATCATAAGAGGATTGTAGAGTACTTGCTTTAGTGACGACTGGCATGCTAGCTTTCATCACTATTATTATTATCTACTAGATTTCCTACGTTTCATTCTGTGACACAACGTCAACAAGAACACTCTTGTCTTTTCCTATTAGGTTTTTAAACAAATGCCCTAGTTATTCTACATTCAGCTGCAACTAACAAAAACCCAGTGAAGAATTGCTTAAACCATCAGGATGTTTATTGTTTACTCTACAAACAGTTGGAAAGTAGATGGTCCAAAGGTAGATTTGGGAGCTGAATGATGCTATCAAGGAATCAGGCTCATGTATTATCCCTCATGATTACCAGATGGCTGCCACAGCTCCAGACAGCACATCCTCATATGACAGAATGGAAAAGAAGAGACAAAAAGAACATTCTTATATTCCTCTGTCTTATCAGGGAGGGAAATATTTCTCAGATGCTTCCATCAGAATTTACCTTACCTTTCCTTGGTCAAAAGTGGTTATATGACTACCCCCAATCTTAGCAAAGGAGAATGGATTGCCATCGTTGCCTTAGACCAAGGGTCTTCAAACTTTTTGCTCAAAGGACCAGACAGCAAAGAATTTAGGAGGCTATACAGTCTCTCTCACTACCACCTAACCCTGCTGCTATAGCACAAAAGTAGTCACAGGCGCTAAGGAAGCAAATGAACCTGTCTGGGTTCAAACAAAACTTTATTTACCAAAAGAGTTAGCCACTGGGTTTGGTCAATCTTTGCCTTAGGTCAGTCACCATGTCACTGAGTACTTGGCTGTCCTAACTAAAATTGGATTTTATTAGCAAAGACGAAAGAGGAATGGCTATGTATAGAGCCTGCCACAGGGACGGTGGCTCCAAAACTCCTGGGAGAGTTGAGATGTGACACTGTGAGAACCAGATACTGATGGAGGACTGTCAGGAAGCCAGGGGCTACATGTGGACAGACAGACAAAAGGAACATGCCATCCAGTGTTTCCCAGTGTCCACACCAGTGGATCAAACTGCCTTGGAAGAGCCCGAGGATTCCTCAGAGGTGCCTGGCATGTGCACACAGGGAACCACATCGAGGAAGTCATACCCGGGTCCCTCCCCCATGATTTTAACCAGAGCCCTTTTGCTTTTATCTGCTTTACAAATTGTGTTCCTATATATGGTTTAGGGAATTTTGAGGCAGGGAAGAGGGAGCAGGGGAAAATCTTAATGATAATAAAAATTGAAACCACTAGCATAGAGGATAAGCATCTAATCTGCCATAAAAATCCCTTTCTAATCTATCTCCCATGATCCCACTAAGTAACCTCTGCCCCCGTGAGATGCTCTAGCCAAGTAGGCCGAATGTTTCTCATGTTACTCCAGCATTGCACCTTCTCTCCAGCCTTGGACCTCAGCTCATCTGCATGGCTGGAAACCCCCTCTTCATTCTGCTTGGATAGAAACTTTCCCCAATTTTTGTCAGTCTAATGAAAACCATACTTATTTTGTACTTATTATGTACAAGTCCCCAAGTTGTAAAAAGGAATGAGAAACATAAAAAGATACAATCCAGGCCACGCACTTTGGGAGGCTGAGGCAGGCTGACTGCTTGAGCCCAGGAGTTTAAGAACAGCCTGGGTGACATTGCGAGATCCCATCTCTGCAAAGAAATACAAAAATTAGCCAGCTGTGGTGGTGTGTGCCTGTAGTCCAGCTCCTGGGGAGGCTAAGGCAGGAGAATTACTTGAGCCAAGGAAATCGAGGCTGCAGTGAGCTGTAATCCCACCACTGCACTCCAGCCTGGGTGACAGAGCAAGATCCTGTCTCAAAAAAAAAAAAGAAAAGAAAAGAAAAAGAAGATAATCTGCTTCCTCACAATTTCATAATCTAGTTGCACAGAAAGAACATAAATAAATGAAAGCTGAGTACAATGATGAGCATAATTAGAAAAATTGATTAAAAAAAAGAACAGATACTTGCAAATGAGTTTTACCCTGCACATGCTTTCCAGTAAGGCTGCCAAGACATACTTTTGGGGGGACTTTTTTGGGAATTACATTTAGTTCCATCTTTTAAACCATAGAAGAAAAGCAGTCTCATTCAGTTAGAGTGCACCCTATTTCATTTTACCAAAAATGGTTTCTCAAAGCTTGATTGCTGGCTTTTTCACTGGACTCCAAGTGGTGTCTGGATGGCTCCAAACATTCTATCCACTATCAAAAGAGCAGTTCCGGGATCGAACGTATTTAACAGATGTACTGCAGGTTCTGAACATGATTCCACAAAAGAAGCCCCCACTGTCTAAGGTGACGGCCACTCTGCAGCCACGACGGCACCCCTGGAAGCACAGGACAGTAGGAGAGGCTCCTTCAGCTGCCACAGCCAAGGAAGCTTCTGAGCTGGGGAGGTTGGAGTTGGGCTTGAAGTCAGGCGAGGTTTGGTTAAGAATGGAAATAAGGATTCAGCGATGGGGAAGCATTTTAATTCCACAACTAGACACTGAAGTCTGGATTCAAATCCCAGTTTTGCCATTTACTAGCTGTGGACCTTGACGAATTTCTTAACCTCTCTGGCCTTCAGCCTCCTCAATTATGCAATGGGAATTACAAGAGTTGGTGAAGCACACAAACCTAATAAGTTAATAAATGTAAGACACTAAATGTGATGTCAATGTTTGCTGTTATCCATATTTTTATGTTATCCCCATGGCAGAATGAAATCTCATTGACCAGCTTTCCTGGTTAATCTCACAAACTGTCTCATTTTTCAACTATTACAAAATATAGTCCAATCAAACTGAGAAATGTGACCATCTCATTCAAATCAGTACTTCTCTCCTCCCTCCAACACCTGGAGGCTGGCTTAAGTCTGGAAGCATGTGGCTGGGAGGGGGACCCAGTCAGTGTTTGTTCTTGCTTCCAGGATCCTCCACCTTCTCCAATCACTGGGCGATTCTGGAGGCTGGAAAGTCCAAGGTCAAGGTGCTGGCAGATTCAGTGTCTGGGGAGGGCCTGTTCTTCACAGATGGTACCTTCCACGGGTACTCTCATGGTGGAAGAGTCAAGGCAGCTTCCTTCGATCTCTTTTATAAAAGCACTAATCTCATTTATGAGGGCTCCACCTTCATGACTTAATCACTTTCCAGAAGTCCCACTTCTTCATACTGTCATATTGGGTATGAGGGTTCACAGTCAAATTCGGGGGTGACATCAACATTCAGACCATAGCAGTTTCTCAAGTTCCAAAGAACAAAGCTCTTCAAGGAGGATTCAGTTGCATCTGGGGTTGGCCCCCTTGGGAGTGGTAGATGTGCACACGCTGGCTCTTCTGTGGATGCTTTTGTGGGTTTTCTCAATCCTCTTCCTCTATTGCTGCCAGTTCACGAGCTGCAGCTCCGGGACATGGGCAGCCCCTGTTAGCTGGCACTCACTCGTCACCCTCAGGTCCTGCTCACCTCGCCCCGGTGGGGGGACGTGGGTCCACCCTACCCCTAGGGAGACTTAGTGCATGTATGACTCACTGACTCTTGGAAGAAGAGGTCGCTCCAAATACCTCCTTCTCTCGCCACTGCAAACAGCAGTCTGCTTTGCAGGTCACATCAGTCCTTACACCTCCCAAACTCCACTAGACACTTAAAGCTCTCCAGGGAGTTCTCTGGAGCCCAGGTCATTTATCTTGAGGTAGGTGGAGAAGCACAGCAAACAGACACCCCTCTAAAAAGAAAAGACTCACTGCTGGCCTCTCCTGCATCCTTAGCCTCCTTTTGTATCGCCCCAAGGCGACACTGGTGTCAGTCCCTTAATACCCCAGAGAAAGTCCATACCTCACTTGAGAACGGAGGTGGGAGTTGTTTGACACATAGATTGTTCTGTGTCAGGGTCTCAGCAGAAATCCCAGCAGTCATGAACAGAGTTCCTTTGAGTGTCCTTTCAAGGGCTGGAGAAGACTAGGGGCATCTTTGGAAGTTACCTAGAGGGTAGCCCAGTGTGAAAGGCCTGACTACCAGGGAATGGAATCCGGGCTTCGTGGTATAGACAATGGGCAGGCAAGGTGTGTTTCTCTTTCCTTTTCACACGTAGGTAAGTGCAGCCCCCGTTCCTGGACTTGCCTTCACATCCACGGACCTGCCCTTTCCCAGGGTCAGCTGGGTTCAAAGGGCTCTCAGAATGTTTTCTTTAAAGGAAAAAGAGAGAGTGGCAAACGCGTGCCTAGGTGTGAGCAGGGAGTAGAAGGAGGCGGTTTAGACAGCAGTAAAGGGACATCAGACCAGCTACAAGCCAACAAGAAAAAAAGTGAGGTAAGGAAAAAATCCCAGGGAGCAGAGAGAAAAGCAGACTCTCCGATGCCTCGCAGTAAATGAGGACGCCTGGCGCCTGCGGCGAGGTCAACTGAGGTCAGACGAGCTTATCGCTCCTGTCCCGGGAATTAAGGGCATCCTGGGGACAGCTGCAGAGCAGGAGGCTCCCCGTGCCCTCCTCTTCCTAAGCAAGTCAGGATCCCAGGAGGCGCGTGCGGGGAGGCCCCTCCGAAGGGCTGCTGGCCTGTGTTTTGCACCAGCGCAAAGGGAGGCTGTAGGTTGCTTCTGCAGTGAGGCAAGCTCAGCCGGACGCCCAGAAGAGAGACGAGGCGCCGCTGTCTGGGTGTCTGCCTGCCTCTTTAGGATCAATTATTAGCGTACAGATCCTAAAACAAAAAAAAACAACAAAACAAAACAAAAACATCGACTTGCATTAGTGACAGGCCCCAAGTTCGGGACGCCAGGAGACGCCAGCGGGGCTGAGAAGTGCAGATCGCCCCAAGGCAACCCGCGAACGGGAGGGCTGTCATCAGCACGCCCGGAGAGTGCGACGCCCGGGTCCGTTCCGGAGCAGGGAAACTTTTGCTGGAGGCTGCGCTGGCACCGGCCGCCCGGCGCGGCTCGCGCGGACCCGCGCGAGCGGACACGCAGCACGGCACTGCCACCTTGTGGGCATCGGCGGCAGCGGCGCGGCGGGGCTAAGCCGGCGAGGAGAGCGACCCGCGGCTCGGAGCCCGACGCCGGCCA